>NC_092772.1:47622741-47669278 GCF_047496795.1 Chiloscyllium punctatum
GGAGGGTCAGTGCTGAGGGAGTGGGCACTGTCGGAGGGTCAGTGCTGAGGGAGTGGGCACTGTCGGAGGGTCAGTGCTGAGGGAGTGGGCACTGTCGGAGGGTCAGTGCTGAGGGAGTGGGCACTGTCGGAGGGTCAGGTGCTGAGGGAGTGGGCACTGTCGGAGGGTCAGTGCTGAGGGAGTGGGCACTGTCGGAGGGTCAGTGCTGAGGGAGTGGGTACTGTCGGAGGGTCAGTGCTGAGGGAGTGGGCACTGTCGGAGGGTCAGTGCTGAGGGAGTGGGTACTGTCGGAGGGTCAGTGCTGAGGGAGTGGGCACTGTCCGAGGGTCAGTGCTGAGGGAGTGGGCACTGTCGGAGGGTCAGTGCTGAGGGAGTGGGCACTGTCAGAGGGTCAGTGCTGAGGGAGTGGGCACTGTCGGAGGGTCAGTGCTGAGAGAGTGGGCACTGTCAGAGGGTCAGTGCTGAGGGAGTGGGCACTGTCGGAGGGTCAGTGCTGAGGGAGTGGGCACTGTCGGAGGGTCAGTGCTGAGGGAGTGGGCACTGTCGGAGGGTCAGTGCTGAGGGAGTGGGCCCTGTCAGAGGGTCAGTGCTGAGGGAGTGGGCACTGTCGGAGGGTCAGTGCTGAGGGAGTGGGCACTGTCGGAGGGTCAGTGCTGAGGGAGTGGGCACTGTCAGAGGGTCAGTGCTGAGGGAGTGGGCACTGTCGGAGGGTCAGTGCTGAGAGAGTGGGCACTGTCAGAGGGTCAGTGCTGAGAGGAGTGGGCACTGTCAGAGGGTCAGTGCTGAGGGAGTGGGCACTGTCGGAGGGTCAGTGCTGAGGGAGTGGGCACTGTCGGAGGGTCAGTGCTGAGGGAGTGGGCACTGTCGGAGGGTCAGTGCTGAGGGAGTGGGCACTGTCGGAGGGTCAGTGCTGAGGGAGTGGGCACTGTCGGAGGGTCAGTGCTGAGGGAGTGGGCACTGTCGGAGGGTCAGTGCTGAGGGAGTGCGCACTGTCGGAGGGTCAGTGCTGAGGGAGTGGGCACTGTCGGAGGGTCAGTGCTGAGGGAGTGGGCACTGTCGGAGGGTCAGTGCTGAGGGAGTGGGCACTGTCGGAGGGTCAGTGCTGAGGAGTGGGCACTGTCGGAGGGTCAGTGCTGAGGGAGTGGGCACTGTCGGAGGGTCAGTGCTGAGGGAGTGGGCACTGTCGGAGGGTCAGTGCTGGGGGAGTGGGCACTGTCGGAGGGTCAGTGCTGAGGGAGTGGGCACTGTCGGAGGGTCAGTGCTGAGGGAGTGGGCACTGTCGGAGGGTCAGTGCTGAGGGAGTGGGCACTGTCGGAGGGTCAGTGCTGAGGGAGTGGGCACTGTTGGAGGGTCAGTGCTGAGGGTGGGCACTGTTGGAGGGTCAGTGCTGAGGGAGTGCCGCACTGTCGGAGGGTCAGTGCTGAGGGAGTGCCGCACTGTCGGAGGGTCAGTGCTGAGGGAGTGGGCACTGTCGGAGGGTCAGTGCTGAGGGAGTGGGCACTGTCAGAGGGTCAGTGCTGAGGGAGTGGGCACTGTCGGAGGGTCAGTGCTGAGGGAGTGGGCACTGTCGGAGGGTCAGTGCTGAGGGAGTGGGCACTGTCAGAGGGTCAGTGCTGAGGGAGTGGGCACTGTCAGAGGGTCAGTGCTGAGGGAGTGGGCACTGTCGGAGGGTCAGTGCTGAGGGAGTGGGCACTCTCGGAGGGTCACTGCTGAGGGAGTGCCGCACTGTCGGAGGGTCAGTGCTGAGGGAGTGGGCACTGTCGGAGGGTCAGTGCTGAGGGAGTGGGCACTGTCGGAGGGTCAGTGCTGAGGGAGTGGGCACGGTCGGAGGGTCAGTGCTGAGGGACGTGGGCACTGTCGGAGGGTCAGTGCTGAAGGAGTGGGCACTGTCGGAGGGTCAGTGCTGAGGGAGTGGGCACTGTCGGAGGGTCAGTGCTGAGGGAGTGGGCCCTGTCGGAGGGGTCAGTGCTGAGGGAGTGCCGCACTGTCGGAGGTAAGTGCTGAGGGAGTGGGCACTGTTGAGGGTCAGTGCTGAGGGAGTGGGCACTGTCGGAGGGTCAGTGCTGAGGGAGTGGGCACTGTCGGAGGGTCAGTGCTGAGGGAGTGGGCACTGTCGGAGGGTCAGTTGCTGAGGGAGTGGGCACTGTCGGAGGGGTCAGTGCTGAGGGAGTGGGCACTGTCGGAGGGTCAGTGCTGAGGGAGTGGGCACTGTCGGAGGGTCAAGTGCTGAGGGAGTGGGGCACTGTCGGAGGGTCAGTGCTGAGGAAGTGGGCCCTGTCGGAGGGTCAGTGCTGAGGGAGTGGGCACTGTCAGAGGGTCAGTGCTGAGGGAGTGGGCACTGTCGGAGGGTCAGTGCTGAGGGAGTGGGCACTGTCGGAGGGTCAGTGCTGAGGGAGTGGGCACTGTCGGAGGGTCAGTGCTGAGGGGGCTCACTGTACCCCCTCCCCTTCCCCCACAGGTCACTGACGTGACTCCGCCCCACTGCACCGTCCTGAGTCACGAGGGCTTGTCCCCCGGTGGGACACTGGTGGTGGACACTGTGACCAGTGGAACTGGACGCTGGTGGCCGGGATCGTGGAGGAAAGGTCGGAGGTCGTGACCCTCTTCGCCCGCGATGGAAGCCGTCCCCTCGGCCGTCGCCAGGTGACCGTTACCCCCGGCAACGTGACCCGCGTCAACTACACCTCCTCCTGCTGCTCCCCTTCTGTCAGTCTGTGGGCCGTGGATCCGACCGGGAACGCCGGGAGATGTTCGTATCCGTCCCGGAGCGCCTCCCGAGCCTCCACCCTCACTCTCAGCTCCCTCTCCCTGTCGGCTGTCTGCCTCTCCCTGTTGCTGCTTCACCTCTGACCTCTCGGGGGTTGGGGGATGGGGGTGGCGGGGGGGGTGTGGGGTAGCGGGGTGCAGGGTTTAACCCCTGGCGAAGGGGGGTGAGCTGTGGGTCTGCGATGCCGTCCCGATTTATCTCCCCGTTCTGCGTTGCCCCGGCTGACACTCCCCAGCTTTCTCAGCTTCCCTTCTCGGCCTGTGGCGCTACAGCAAGGCAGTGGGTCTGAGGAGGTTGCCCCTGCTCCTGGAATTGGATGGGTCTGGTTGTTGTTGCTTGGCTGGAGCGAACGCTTACTCCCCGGGAGCGAGCTCTTTCACCAGCCAGTGGAAGGTGTTTCCCAAGTGTTGAGGGCTCCTGCTGTCTGACTGGACTCTGTTTTGTTCTGTCAAGGGGTTTTCTTGGAACATATTAAAGGTGTGAAGAGACAGTTGTTGGAGATGATTTGGATCCCCCCCCCCCCCCCTCCTTCATCTCGTACGCCCTCTCCCCTCGTACGGGAACCAGCACCTCACCTGGACCCCCCCCCACACCCACCGTTTCTCGGTTAGTGAGGGGAGAGAGGGAGAGACAGGGAGGAGTGAGAGAGGGAGGGGAGAGAGAGGGGGAGAAGGAGAGAGAGAGGGAGAGAGAGGGGGGAGAGGGAGAGAGAGAGAGAGGGAGAGGGAGAGAGAGGGGGAGAAGGAGAGGGAGGGAGAGAGAGAGAGGGGAGAGGGAGAGAGGGGAGAGGGAGAGGGAGAGAGAGAGGGAGAAGGAAAGAGAGGGAAAGAGAGAGGGGAGAGGGAGAGAGAGAGAGGGAGGAGGAGAGGGGGAGAGAGGGAGAGGGAGGGAGAGGGGGAGAAGGAGAGGGAGGGAGAGAGAGGGGAGAGGGGGAGAGAGAGAGGGAGGGGACAGGGAGAGAGGGGAGTGGGAGAGGGAGGGGGGAGAAGGAGAGAGAGGGAGAGAGAGAGGGAGGAGGAGAGGGGGAGAGAGTGACGGAAAAGAGGAGAGGGAGAGGGGGAGAAGTAGAGAGAGGGGGTAGATAGAGGGGGAGAAGGAGAGAGAGGGAGAGAGGGGGAAGAGAGCGGGGAGAGAGATTGGGAGAGGAAGAGAGAGGGGGTGAGGGAGAGATGGTGGGGAGAGAGAGAGGGGGGTGAGGGGGAGAGGGAGGCTGGGGGAGGACGGAGAGGGAGAGGGGTATAAGCCAGTGGTGTTGTTGCTGGCTCTGTAATTCCGAGACCCCGGTGATGTTGTCGAGATCAGAGTTTCCAGACCCCCACCCCCAACCCCCGTATATTTGAATAGATATGAGCATTAAGGCCAGTCTGTCAGACAGACTCCTTGTGGTTAGTGCTGACAGTCTGGGAAGGAAATCGACCTTTCCCACCCTCTTATAGATCAGAGAGTGTGGTGCTGGAAAAACACAGCAGGTCAGGCAGCATCCGAGGAGCAGGGAAATCAACATTTCGGGCAAAAGCCCTTCATCAGGAATACAGGCTGGGAGCGTCCAGGGTGGAGAAATAAATGGGAAGGGGGTAGGGTTGGGGAGAAGGTAGCTAAGAGTACAATAGGTGAATGGGGTTGGGGTGGAGGTGATAGGTCAGAGGGGAGGGGGATAGGCAGGTAGGACAGGTCACGGGGACGGTGCTGAGCTGGAAGGTTGGAACTGGGGTGAGGTGGGGGAAGGGGAAATGAGGAAGCTGTTGAAGTCCACATTGATGCCCTGGGGTTGAAGTGTTCCGAGGCGGAAGATGAGGCGTTCTTCCTCCAGGCGTCTGGTGGTGAGGGAGCGGCGGTGAAGGAGGCCCAGGACCTCCATGTCCTCGGCAGAGTGGGAGGGGGAGTTGAAATGTTGGGCCACGGGGCGGTTTGGTTGATTGGTGCGGGTGTCTCGGAGATGTTCCCTAAAGCGCTCTGCTAGGAGGCGCCCAGTCTCCCCAACGTAGAGGAGACCACATCGGGAGCAACGGATACAATAAATGATATTGGTGGATGTGCAGGTAAAACTTTGATGGATGTGGAAGGCTCCTTTAGGGCCTTGGATAGAGGTGAGGGAGGAGGTGTGGGCACAGGTTTTACAGTTCCTGTGGTGGCAGGGGAAGGTGCCAGGATGGGAGGGTGGGTCGTAGGGGGGTGTGGACCTGACCAGGTAGTCACAGAGGGAACGGTCTTTGCGGAAGGCAGAAAGGGGTGGGGAGGGAAATATATCCCTGGTGGTGGGGTCTGTTTGGAAGTGGCAGAAATGTCGGCGGATGATTTGGTTTATGCGAAGGTTTGTAGGGTGGAAGGTGAGCACGAGGGGCATTCTGTCCTTATTACGGTTGGAGGGGTGGGGTCTGAGGGCGGAGGTGTGCGACATGGGATAAGGTGTGTTGGAGGCCATCTGGTGTGTTCTGGGGTGGAACTGGTCCCCTTGGGAGCAGATACGGTGGAGGCGGAGGAATTGGGAATACGGGATGGCATTTTTGCAGGAGTTGGGTGGGAAGAGGTGTAATCCAGGTAGCTGTGGGAGTCGGTGGGTTCCCGAAGGATCCCACAGTGATGTGATGAAATCTTTCACATCCCTCTGAAATAACCAACCAATCAGGTGTGACACCGAGGAGAAGGTCCTGCGAGATGGGCAGAGTTCCCAACGCTGAGCCAGGCATCGGAAAAACTGGGTGAAACAGACCGGTCCACACTGGACAGTTCCCGATCAATCAGGTCTGGGGGCGACGGCGAAGATAGGGGAACACTGAGTCACAGTCTGATCAGGTAACTGCCCCACACAGTCAGACCATGAAAGGAAAGGTCCCAGACACCACCGCCTGATCCGGGGATACAAAATATCCCACTGCCTCAGTGAACACGCTCAGCAAGGACTGCTGTTCACTATAATACACACACGGACTGCTGTTCACTATAATATACACAGGGACTGCTGTTCTCTATAATATACACAGGGACTGCTGTTCTCTATAATATACACAGGGACTGCTGTTCACTATAATACACACAGGGACTGCTGTTCTCTATAATACACACAGGGACTGCTGTTCACTATAATACACACACGGACTGCTGTTCACTATAATATACACAGGGACTGCTGTTCTCTATAATATACACAGGGACTGCTGTTCTCTATAATATACACAGGGACTGCTGTTCACTATAATACACACAGGGACTGCTGTTCTCTATAATACACACAGGGACTGCTGTTCACTATAATACACACACGGACTGCTGTTCACTATAATATACACAGGGACTGCTGTTCTCTATAATATACACAGGGACTGCTGTTCTCTATAATATACACAGGGACTGCTGTTCACTATAATATACACAGGGACTGCTGTTCTCTATAATATACACAGGGACTGCTGTTCACTATAATACACACAGGGACTGCTGTTCTCTATAATATACACAGGGACTGCTGTTCTCTATAATACACACAGGGACTGCTGTTCTCTATAATACACACAGGGACTGCTGTTCACTATAATACACACAGGGACTGCTGTTCACTATAATACACACAGGGACTGCTGTTCACTATAATACACACAGGGACTGCTGTTCACTATAATATACACAGGGACTGCTGTTCACTATAATATACACAGGGACTGATGTTCACTATAATACACACAGGGACTGCTGTTCTCTATAAGATACACAGGGACTGCTGTTCACTATATTATATACAGGGACTGCTGTTCACTATAATACACACAGGGACTGCTGTTCACTATAATATACACAGGGACTGCTGTTCTCTATAATACACACAGGGAGTCCTGTTCTCTATAATACACACAGGGACTGCTGTTCACTATAATACACACAGGGAGTCCTGTTCACTATAATATACACAGGGCCTGCTGTTCACTATAATACACACAGGGACTGCTGTTCACTATAATACACACAGGGACTGCTGTTCACTATAATATACACAGGGACTGCTGTTCACTATAATACACACAGGGACTGCTGTTCACTATAATACACACAGGGACTGCTGTCTCTATAATACACACAGGGACTGCTGTTCACTATAATATACACAGGGACTGCTGTTCTCTATAATACACACAGGGACTGCTGTTCACTATAATACACACAGGGACTGCTGTTCTCTATAATACACACAGGGACTGCTGTTCACTATAATACACACAGGGACTGCTGTTCTCTATAATACACACAGGGACTGCTGTTCACTATAATACACACAGGGACTGCTGTTCTCTATAATACACACAGGGACTGCTGTTCTCTATAATACACACAGGGACTGCTGTTCACTATAATACACACAGGGACTGCTGTTCACTATAATACACACAGGGACTGCTGTTCTCTATAATACACACAGGGACTGCTGTTCACTATAATACACACAGGGACTGCTGTTCACTATAATACACACAGGGACTGCTGTCTCTATAATACACACAGGGACTGCTGTTCACTATAATATACACAGGGACTGCTGTTCTCTATAATATACACAGGGACTGCTGTTCACTATAATACACACAGGGACTGCTGTTCACTATAATATACACAGGGACTGCTGTTCACTATAATATACACAGGGATTGCTGTTCTCTATAATATACACAGGGACTGCTGTTCACTATAATATACACAGGGACTGCTGTTCTCTATAATATACACATGGACTACTGTTCTGTACAATATACACAGGGACTGCTGTTCTCTATAATACACACAGGGACTGCTGTTCTCTATAATATACACAGGGACTGCGGTTCTCTATAATACACACAGGGACTGCTGTTCACTATAATATACACAGGGACTGCTGTTCTCTATAATATACACAGGGACTGCTGTTCTCTATAATATACGCAGGGACTGCTGTTCTCTATAATACACACAGGGACTGCTGTTCTCTATAATACACACAGGGACTGCTGTTCACTATATTATATACAGGGACTGCTGTTCACTATAATACACACAGGGACTGCTGTTCACTATAATATACACAGGGACTGCTGTTCTCTATAATACACACAGGGACTGCTGTTCACTATAATACACACAGGGACTGCTGCTCACTATAATATACACAGGGACTGCTGTTCTCTATAATACACACAGGGACTGCTGTTCACTATAATACACACAGGGACTGCTGTTCACTATAATATACACAGGGACTGCTGTTCTCTATAATACATACAGGGACTGCTGTTCACTATAATACACACAGGGACTGCTGTTCTCTATAATACACACAGGGACTGCTGTTCACTATAATATACACAGGGACTGCTGTTCTCTATAATACACACAGGGACTGCTGTTCACTATAATACACACAGGGACTGCTGTTCTCTATAATACACACAGGGACTGCTGTTCTCTATAATACACACAGGGACTGCTGTTCACTATAATACACACAGGGACTGCTGTTCACTATAATACACACAGGGACTGCTGTTCTCTATAATAAACACAGGGACTGCTGTTCACTATAATACACACAGGGACTGCTGTTCTCTATAATACACACAGGGACTGCTGTTCGCTATAATACACACAGGGACTGCTGTTCGCTATAATACACACAGGGAGTCCTGTTCACTATAATATA
This sequence comes from Chiloscyllium punctatum, assembly GCF_047496795.1. Classification (NCBI taxonomy): domain Eukaryota; kingdom Metazoa; phylum Chordata; class Chondrichthyes; order Orectolobiformes; family Hemiscylliidae; genus Chiloscyllium; species Chiloscyllium punctatum. Next base: position 47,631,171 of record NC_092772.1, read on the forward strand.
CACAGGGACTGCTGTTCACTATAATACACACAGGGACTGCTGTTCACTATAATATACACAGGGACTGCTGTTCTCTATAATACACACAGGGAGTCCTGTTCTCTATAATACACACAGGGACTGCTGTTCTCTGTAATATACACAGGGACTGCTATTCACTATAATATACACAGGGACTGCTGTTCTCTATAATTTACACAGAGACTGCTGTTTACTATAATACACACAGGGACTGCTGTTCACTATAATATACACAGGGACTGCTGTTCACTATAATACACACAAGGACTGCTGTTCTCTATAATATACACAGTGACTGCTGTTCTGTATAATATACACAGGGACTGCTGTTCTCTATATTACACACAGGGGCTGCTGTTCACTATAATACACACAGGGACTGCTGTTCACTATAATACACACAGGGACTGCTGTTCACTACAATATACACAGGGACTGCTGTTCACTATAATATACACAGGGACCGCTGTTCGCTATAATACACACAGGGGCTGCTGTTCTATATAATATACACAGTGACTGCTGTTCTGTATAATATACACAGGGGCTGCTGTTCAGTATAATATAAACAGGGACTGCTGTTCTCTATATTACACATAGGGGCTGCTGTTCACTATAATATACACAGGGACTGCTGTTCTCTATATTACACACAGGGGCTGCTGTTCAGTATAATATACACAGGGACTGCTGTTCTCTATATTACACATAGGGGCTGCTGTTCACTATAATATACACAGGGGCTGCTGTTCTATATAATACACACAGTGACTGCTGTTCACTATAATATACACAGGGACTGCTGTTCACTATAATACACACAGGGACTGCTGTTCACTATAATATACACAGGGACTGCTGTTCTCTATAATACACACAGGGACTGCTGTTCTGGATAATATACTCAGGGACTGCTGTTCACTATAATACACACAGGGACTGCTGTTCTCTATAATACACACAGGGACTGCTGTTTACTATAATACACACAGGGACTGCTGTTTACTATAATACACACAGGGACTGCTGTTCTCTATAATACATACAGGGACTGCTGTTCACTATAATATACACAGGGACCGCTGTTCGCTATAATACACACAGGGGCTGCTGTTCTATATAATATACACAGTGACTGCTGTTCTGTATAATATACACAGGGGCTGCTGTTCAGTATAATATACACAGGGACTGCTGTTCTCTATATTACACATAGGGGCTGCTGTTCACTATAATATACACAGGGACTGCTGTTCTCTATATTACACACAGGGGCTGCTGTTCAGTATAATATACACAGGGACTGCTGTTCTCTATATTACACACAGGGACTGCTGTTCTCTATAATACACACAGGGACTGCTGTTCACTATAATACACACAGGGACTGCTGTTCTCTATAATACACACAGGGACTGCTGTTCACTATAATACACACAGGGACTGCTGTTCACTATAATACACACAGGGACTGCTGTTCTCTATAATACACACAGGGACTGCTGTTCACTATAATACACACAGGGACTGCTGTTCTCTATAATACACACAGGGACTGCTGTTCACTATAATACACACAGGGACTGCTGTTCACTATAATACACACAGGGACTGCTGTTCACTATAATACACACAGGGACTGCTGTTCTCTATAATACACACAGGGACTGCTGTTCACTATAATACACACAGGGACTGCTGTCTCTATAATACACACAGGGACTGCTGTTCACTATAATATACACAGGGACTGCTGTTCTCTATAATATACACAGGGACTGCTGTTCACTATAATACACACAGGGACTGCTGTTCACTATAATATACACAGGGACTGCTGTTCACTATAATATACACAGGGACTGCTGTTCTCTATAATATACACAGGGACTGCTGTTCACTATAATATACACAGGGACTGCTGTTCTCCATAATATACACATGGACTACTGTTCTGTACAATATACACAGGGACTGCTGTTCTCTATAATACACACAGGGACTGCTGTTCTCTATAATATACACAGGGACTGCTGTTCACTATAATATACACAGGGACTGCTGTTCTCTATAATATACACAGGGACTGCTGTTCTCTATAATATACGCAGGGACTGCTGTTCTCTATAATACACACAGGGACTGCTGTTCTCTATAATACACACAGGGACTGCTGTTCACTATATTATATACAGGGACTGCTGTTCACTATAATACACACAGGGACTGCTGTTCACTATAATATACACAGGGACTGCTGTTCTCTATAATACACACAGGGACTGCTGTTCACTATAATACACACAGGGACTGCTGCTCACTATAATATACACAGGGACTGCTGTTCTCTATAATACACACAGGGACTGCTGTTCACTATAATACACACAGGGACTGCTGTTCACTATAATATACACAGGGACTGCTGTTCTCTATAATACACACAGGGACTGCTGTTCTCTATAATACACACAGGGACTGCTGTTCACTATAATACACACAGGGACTGCTGTTCACTATAATACACACAGGGACTGCTGTTCACTATAATATACACAGGGACTGCTGTTCACTATAATACACACAGGGACAGCTGTTCTCTATAATATACACAGGGACTGCTGTTCACTATAATATACACAGGGACTGATGTTCACTATAATACACACAGGGACTGCTGTTCTCTATAAGATACACAGGGACTGCTGTTCACTATATTATATACAGGGACTGCTGTTCACTATAATACACACAGGGACTGCTGTTCACTATAATATACACAGGGACTGCTGTTCTCTATAATACACACAGGGAGTCCTGTTCTCTATAATACACACAGGGACTGCTGTTCACTATAATACACACAGGGAGTCCTGTTCACTATAATATACACAGGGACTGCTGTTCACTATAATACACACAGGGACTGCTGTTCACTATAATACACACAGGGACTGCTGTTCACTATAATATACACAGGGACTGCTGTTCACTATAATACACACAGGGACTGCTGTTCACTATAATACACACAGGGACTGCTGTCTCTATAATACACACAGGGACTGCTGTTCACTATAATATACACAGGGACTGCTGTTCTCTATAATACACACAGGGACTGCTGTTCACTATAATACACACAGGGACTGCTGTTCTCAATAATACACACAGGGACTGCTGTTCACTATAATACACACAGGGACTGCTGTTCACTATAATACACACAGGGACTGCTGTTCTCTATAATACACACAGGGACTGCTGTTCACTATAATACACACAGGGACTGCTGTTCTCTATAATACACACAGGGACTGCTGTTCTCTATAATACACACAGGGACTGCTGTTCACTATAATACACACAGGGACTGCTGTTCACTATAATACACACAGGGACTGCTGTTCTCTATAATACACACAGGGACTGCTGTTCACTATAATACACACAGGGACTGCTGTTCACTATAATACACACAGGGACTGCTGTCTCTATAATACACACAGGGACTGCTGTTCACTATAATATACACAGGGACTGCTGTTCTCTATAATATACACAGGGACTGCTGTTCACTATAATACACACAGGGACTGCTGTTCACTATAATATACACAGGGACTGCTGTTCACTATAATATACACAGGGAGTGCTGTTCTCTATAATATACACAGGGACTGCTGTTCACTATAATATACACAGGGACTGCTGTTCTCTATAATATACACATGGACTACTGTTCTGTACAATATACACAGGGACTGCTGTTCTCTATAATACACACAGGGACTGCTGTTCTCTATAATATACACAGGGACTGCGGTTCTCTATAATACACACAGGGACTGCTGTTCACTATAATATACACAGGGACTGCTGTTCTCTATAATATACACAGGGACTGCTGTTCTCTATAATATACGCAGGGACTGCTGTTCTCTATAATACACACAGGGACTGCTGTTCTCTATAATACACACAGGGACTGCTGTTCACTATATTATATACAGGGACTGCTGTTCACTATAATACACACAGGGACTGCTGTTCACTATAATATACACAGGGACTGCTGTTCTCTATAATACACACAGGGACTGCTGTTCACTATAATACACACAGGGACTGCTGCTCACTATAATATACACAGGGACTGCTGTTCTCTATAATACACACAGGGACTGCTGTTCACTATAATACACACAGGGACTGCTGTTCACTATAATATACACAGGGACTGCTGTTCTCTATAATACACACAGGGACTGCTGTTCACTATAATACACACAGGGACTGCTGTTCTCTATAATACACACAGGGACTGCTGTTCACTATAATATACACAGGGACTGCTGTTCTCTATAATACACACAGGGACTGCTGTTCACTATAATACACACAGGGACTGCTGTTCTCTATAATACACACAGGGACTGCTGTTCTCTATAATACACACAGGGACTGCTGTTCACTATAATACACACAGGGACTGCTGTTCACTATAATACACACAGGGACTGCTGTTCTCTATAATACACACAGGGACTGCTGTTCACTATAATACACACAGGGACTGCTGTTCGCTATAATACACACAGGGACTGCTGTTCGCTATAATACACACAGGGAGTCCTGTTCACTATAATATACACAGGGACTGCTGTTCACTATAATACACACAGGGACTGCTGTTCACTATAATATACACAGGGACTGCTGTTCTCTATAATACACACAGGGAGTCCTGTTCTCTATAATACACACAGGGACTGCTGTTCTCTGTAATATACACAGGGACTGCTGTTCACTATAATATACACAGGGACTGCTGTTCTCTATAATTTACACAGAGACTGCTGTTTACTATAATACACACAGGGACTGCTGTTCACTATAATATACACAGGGACTGCTGTTCACTATAATACACACAAGGACTGCTGTTCTCTATAATATACACAGTGACTGCTGTTCTGTATAATATACACAGGGACTGCTGTTCTCTATATTACACACAGGGGCTGCTGTTCACTATAATACACACAGGGACTGCTGTTCACTATAATACACACAGGGACTGCTGTTCACTACAATATACACAGGGACTGCTGTTCACTATAATATACACAGGGACCGCTGTTCGCTATAATACACACAGGGGCTGCTGTTCTATATAATATACACAGTGACTGCTGTTCTGTATAATATACACAGGGGCTGCTGTTCAGTATAATATAAACAGGGACTGCTGTTCTCTATATTACACATAGGGGCTGCTGTTCACTATAATATACACAGGGACTGCTGTTCTCTATATTACACACAGGGGCTGCTGTTCAGTATAATATACACAGGGACTGCTGTTCTCTATATTACACATAGGGGCTGCTGTTCACTATAATATACACAGGGACTGCTGTTCACTATAATACACACAGGGACTGCTGTTCACTATAATATACACAGGGACTGCTGTTCACTATAATACACACAGGGACTGCTGTTCACTATAATATACACAGGGACTGCTGTTCTCTATAATACACACAGGGACTGCTGTTCTGGATAATATACTCAGGGACTGCTGTTCACTATAATACACACAGGGACTGCTGTTCTCTATAATACACACAGGGACTGCTGTTTACTATAATACACACAGGGACTGCTGTTTACTATAATACACACAGGGACTGCTGTTCTCTATAATACACACAGGGACTGCTGTTCACTATAATATACACAGGGACCGCTGTTCGCTATAATACACACAGGGGCTGCTGTTCTATATAATATACACAGTGACTGCTGTTCTGTATAATATACACAGGGGCTGCTGTTCAGTATAATATACACAGGGACTGCTGTTCTCTATATTACACATAGGGGCTGCTGTTCACTATAATATACACAGGGACTGCTGTTCTCTATATTACACACAGGGGCTGCTGTTCAGTATAATATACACAGGGACTGCTGTTCTCTATATTACACACAGGGACTGCTGTTCTCTATAATACACACAGGGACTGCTGTTCACTATAATACACACAGGGACTGCTGTTCTCTATAATACACACAGGGACTGCTGTTCACTATAATACACACAGGGACTGCTGTTCACTATAATACACACAGGGACTGCTGTTCTCTATAATACACACAGGGACTGCTGTTCACTATAATACACACAGGGACTGCTGTTCTCTATAATACACACAGGGACTGCTGTTCACTATAATACACACAGGGACTGCTGTTCACTATAATACACACAGGGACTGCTGTTCTCTATAATACACACAGGGACTGCTGTTCACTATAATACACACAGGGACTGCTGTCTCTATAATACACACAGGGACTGCTGTTCACTATAATATACACAGGGACTGCTGTTCTCTATAATATACACAGGGACTGCTGTTCACTATAATACACACAGGGACTGCTGTTCACTATAATATACACAGGGACTGCTGTTCACTATAATATACACAGGGACTGCTGTTCTCTATAATATACACAGGGACTGCTGTTCACTATAATATACACAGGGACTGCTGTTCTCTATAATATACACATGGACTACTGTTCTGTACAATATACACAGGGACTGCTGTTCTCTATAATACACACAGGGACTGCTGTTCTCTATAATATACACAGGGACTGCTGTTCACTATAATATACACAGGGACTGCTGTTCTCTATAATATACACAGGGACTGCTGTTCTCTATAATATACGCAGGGACTGCTGTTCTCTATAATACACACAGGGACTGCTGTTCTCTATAATACACACAGGGACTGCTGTTCACTATATTATATACAGGGACTGCTGTTCACTATAATACACACAGGGACTGCTGTTCACTATAATATACACAGGGACTGCTGTTCTCTATAATACACACAGGGACTGCTGTTCACTATAATACACACAGGGACTGCTGCTCACTATAATATACACAGGGACTGCTGTTCTCTATAATACACACAGGGACTGCTGTTCACTATAATACACACAGGGACTGCTGTTCACTATAATATACACAGGGACTGCTGTTCTCTATAATACACACAGGGACTGCTGTTCACTATAATACACACAGGGACTGCTGTTCACTATAATACACACAGGGACTGCTGTTCTCTATAATACACACAGGGACTGCTGTTCACTATAATATACACAGGGACTGCTGTTCTCTATAATACACACAGGGACTGCTGTTCACTATAATACACACAGGGACTGCTGTTCTCTATAATACACACAGGGACTGCTGTTCTCTATAATACACACAGGGACTGCTGTTCACTATAATACACACAGGGACTGCTGTTCTCTATAATATACACATGGACTACTGTTCTGTACAATATACACAGGGACTGCTGTTCTCTATAATACACACAGGGACTGCTGTTCACTATAATACACACAGGGACTGCTGTTCACTATAATACACACAGGGACTGCTGTTCTCTATAATACACACAGGGACTGCTGTTCACTATAATACACACAGGGACTGCTGTTCTCTATAATACACACAGGGACTGCTGTTCGCTATAATACACACAGGGACTGCTGTTCGCTATAATACACACAGGGAGTCCTGTTCACTATAATATACACAGGGACTGCTGTTCACTATAATACACACAGGGACTGCTGTTCACTATAATATACACAGGGACTGCTGTTCTCTATAATACACACAGGGAGTCCTGTTCTCTATAATACACACAGGGACTGCTGTTCTCTGTAATATACACAGGGACTGCTGTTCACTATAATATACACAGGGACTGCTGTTCTCTATAATTTACACAGAGACTGCTGTTTACTATAATACACACAGGGACTGCTGTTCACTATAATATACACAGGGACTGCTGTTCACTATAATACACACAAGGACTGCTGTTCTCTATAATATACACAGTGACTGCTGTTCTGTATAATATACACAGGGACTGCTGTTCTCTATATTACACACAGGGGCTGCTGTTCACTATAATACACACAGGGACTGCTGTTCACTATAATACACACAGGGACTGCTGTTCACTATAATATACACAGGGACTGCTGTTCACTACAATATACACAGGGACTGCTGTTCACTATAATATACACAGGGACCGCTGTTCGCTATAATACACACAGGGGCTGCTGTTCTATATAATATACACAGTGACTGCTGTTCTGTATAATATACACAGGGGCTGCTGTTCAGTATAATATAAACAGGGACTGCTGTTCTCTATATTACACATAGGGGCTGCTGTTCACTATAATATACACAGGGACTGCTGTTCTCTATATTACACACAGGGGCTGCTGTTCAGTATAATATACACAGGGACTGCTGTTCTCTATATTACACATAGGGGCTGCTGTTCACTATAATATACACAGGGGCTGCTGTTCTATATAATACACACAGTGACTGCTGTTCACTATAATATACACAGGGACTGCTGTTCACTATAATACACACAGGGACTGCTGTTCACTATAATATACACAGGGACTGCTGTTCTCTATAATACACACAGGGACTGCTGTTCTGGATAATATACTCAGGGACTGCTGTTCACTATAATACACACAGGGACTGCTGTTCTCTATAATACACACAGGGACTGCTGTTTACTATAATACACACAGGGACTGCTGTTCTCTATAATACACACAGGGACTGCTGTTCACTATAATATACACAGGGACCGCTGTTCGCTATAATACACACAGGGGCTGCTGTTCTATATAATATACACAGTGACTGCTGTTCTGTATAATATACACAGGGGCTGCTGTTCAGTATAATATACACAGGGACTGCTGTTCTCTATATTACACATAGGGGCTGCTGTTCACTATAATATACACAGGGACTGCTGTTCTCTATATTACACACAGGGGCTGCTGTTCAGTATAATATACACAGGGACTGCTGTTCTCTATATTACACACAGGGACTGCTGTTCACTATAATATACACAGGGGCTGCTGTTCTGTATAATACATACAGTGACTGCTGTTCACTATAATATACACAGGGACTGCTGTTCACTATAATACACACAGGGACTGCTGTTCTCTATAATACACATAGGGACTGCTGTTCTCTATAATACACACAGGGACTGCTGTTCTCTATAATACACACAGGGACTGCTGTTCTCTATAATACACACAGGGACTGCTGTTCTGGATAATATACACAGGGACTTCTGTTCTCTATAATACACACAGGGACTGCTGTTTACTATAATACACACAGGGACTGCTGTTTACTATAATACACACAGGGACTGCTGTTCTCTATAATACACACAGGGACTGCTGTTCTCTATAATATACACAGGGACTGCTGTTCTCTGTAATATACACAGGGACTGCTGTTCACTATAATATACACAGGGACTGCTGTTCACTATAATACACACAGGGACTGCTGTTCTCTATAATACACACAGGGACTGCTGTTCTGGATAATATACACAGGGACTGCTGTTCTCTATAATACACACAGGGACTGCTGTTTACTATAATACACACAGGGACTGCTGTTTACTATAATACACACAGGGACTGCTGTTCTCTATAATACACACAGGGACTGCTGTTCTCTATAATATACACAGGGACTGCTGTTCTCTGTAATATAAACAGGGACTGCTGTTTACTATAATACACACAGGGACTGCTGTTCTCTATAATACACACAGGGACTGCTGTTTACTATAATATACACAGGGACTGCTGTTCTCTGTAATATACACAGGGACTGCTGTTCACTATAATATACACAGGGACTGCTGTTCACTATAATATACACAGGGACTGCTGTTTACTATAATATACACAGGGACTGCTGTTTACTATAATACACACAGGGACTGCTGTTCACTACAATATACACAGGGACTGCTGTTCACTATAATACACACAGGGACTGCTGTTCTCTGTAATATACACAGGGACTGCTGTTCACTACAATATTCACAGGGACTGCTATTCTCTATAATACACACAGGGACTGCTGTTCTCTATAATATAAGACCATAAGACCATAAGACATAGGAGTGGAAGTAAGGCCATTCGGCCCATCGAGTCCACTCCACCATTCAATCATGGCTGATGCGCATTTCAGCTCCACTTAGCAGCGTTCTCCCCGTAGCCCTTAATTCCTCTCGACAACAAGAACCTATCAATCTCGGCCTTGAAGACATTTAGCGTCCCGGCTTCCACTGCACTCCGTGGCAATGAATTCCACAGGCCCACCACTCTCTGGCTGAAGAAATGTCTCCGCATTTCTGTTCTGAATTGACCCCCTCTAATTCTAAGGCTGTGTCCACGGGTCCTAGTCTCCTCACCTAACGGAAACAATTTCCTAGCATCCACCTTTCCAAGCCATGTATTATCTTGTAAGTTTCTATTAGATCTCCCCTTAATCTTCTAAACTCCAACGAATACAATCCCAGTATCCTCAGCCGTTCCTCATATGCTAGACCTGTCATTCCAGGGATCATCCATGTGAATCTCCACTGGACACGCTCCAGTGCCAGTATGTCCTTCCTGAGGTGTGGGGCCCAAACCTGGACACAGTACTCCAAATGGGGCCTAACCAGAGCTTTATAAAGTCTTAGTAGTACATCTCTGCTTTTATATTCCAACCCTCTTGAGATAAGAGACAACATTGCATTCGCTTTCTTAATCACAGACTCAACCTGCATGTTTACCTTTAGAGAATCCTCGACTAGCACTCCCAGATCCCTTTGTGCTTTGGCTTTATTAATTTTCTCACCGTTTAGAAAGTAGTCTGTGCTTTTATTCTTTTTGCCAAAGTGCAAGACCTCGCATTTGTTCACGTTAAATTCCATCAGCCATTTCCTGGACCACTCTCCCAAACTGTCTAGATCCTTCTGTAGCCTCCCCACTTCCTCAGTACTACCTGCCTGTCCACCTAACTTCGTATCATCGGCAAACTTCGCTAGAATGCCCCCGGTTCCCTCATCCAGATCATTAATATATAATGCGAACAGCTGTGGCCCCAACACTGAACCCTGCGGGACACCGCTCGTCACCGGCTGCCATTCTGAAAAAGAACCTTTTATCCCAACTCTCTGCCTTCTGTTAGACAGCCAATCCTCAATCCATCCCAGCAGCTCACCTCGAACACCATGGGCCCTCACCTTGCTCAGCAGCCTCCCGTGTGGCACCTTATCAAAGGCCTTTTGAAAGTCTAGATAGACCACATCCACTGGGTTTCCCTGGTCTAACCTACTTGTTACCTCTTCAAAAAATTCCAACAGGTTTGTCAGGCATGACCTCCCTTTACTAAATCCATGCTGACTTGTTCTAATCAGACTCTGCTCTTCCAAGAATTTAGAAACCTCATCCTTAATGATGGATTCTAGAATTTTACCAACAACCGAGGTTAAGCTGATTGGCCTATAATTTTCCATCTTTTGCCTGGATCCTTTCTTGAACAAGGGGGTTACTACAGCCATCTTCCAATCATCCGGGACCTTTCCTGACTCCAGTGACTCTTGAAAGATCTCAACCAATGCCTCTGCTATTTCCTCAGCAACCTCTCTCAGAACTCTAGGGTGTATCCCATTGGGGCCAGGAGATTTATCAATTTTAAGACTTTTTAACTTTTCTAGCACTATCTCTTTCGTAATGGCAACCATACTCAACTCAGCCCCGTGACACCCTTTAATTTTTGGGATATTACTCATGTCCCATACACAGGGACTGCTGTTTACTATAATATACACAGGGACGGCTGTTCTCTGTAATTCACACAGGGACTGCTGTTCTGTGTGTTATTCACAGTGTCTACTCGTCATGGGATATATTTACAGGGATTTTTTTTTCTGAATAGCATTCCAAGGAACGTCTCCCCTGATTAGTAAACACAGGGGTGAGTTTTGTTGCCTGCTCTTTCCTGACTCCCCTTCTGACCTGAACGTTCTGGAGGAGTAGTGCAGCTGAACATTCCTGAAAATGTCAGGTCAGTCCCAACGTAAAGTGTTTGGAGCATATTCGGGATCAAATTACAATAAGCTTTCACACAAAACAATACTCCCTCATTGGATTCGGCCTCTGCAGTCTACTGTACTACCTGAACCTCTTGGAGATTTGCACAGTCTCTCTCTTTCTCTCTCTGTCCTTTTCCCCCTTCTCTATTTGCCCCCCCCCCCTCTTTCTCTTCCTGTTTCTCTCTCTCTCTCCCCCTTTCCACCTTCTCTATTTGCCCCTCTCTCTCTTCCTGTTTCTCTCTCTCTCCCTCTCCCTCTCTCTTCCCCTGTCCCTCTCTGTATCTCCTTCTCTCTCCCCCCTCCCCCTTTCCCCCTTCTCTATTTGCCCCCTCTCTCTTCCTGTTTCTCTCTCTCCCTCTCTCTCCCCCTGTCCCTCTCTGTGTCTCCCTCTCTCTCCCTCTCCCTCTCTCTCCCTTTCCCCCTTCTCTATTTGCCCCTCTCTCTCTCTTCCTGTTTCTCTCTCTCCCTCTCTCTCCCCCTGTCTCTCTCTGTGTCTCCCTGTCTCTCTCCCCCTTTCCCCTTCTCTATTTGCCCCTCTCTCTCTTTCTTCCTGTTTCTCTCTCCCTCCCCCTCTCTCTCTCCCTCTCTCTCAGCCTGTCCCTCTCTCTGTCTCCCTCTCTCTCCCTCTCCCTCTCTCTCCCTTTCCCCCTTCTCTATTTGCCTCTCTCTCTCTCCCCCTCTCCCTCTCCCTCCCCTTCCCCTTCTTTCCCCCTCCCCCTCTTCCCTGCCCCCCCCCTCACTCTCTCTCTCTCTCTCTCTTGGGTGTTCAGTGGGTCCCTACCTTTGACCACGCCAATCTCCTCGGAAAGTCTAAGAGGATCCAATAGATCTATCTGCTGGTCAATCCTGTTTTCACTCAGGGTGTATGTAAGTTGGAATATTGTCTGTTCAGGATAACTGTTGCAGTCACAGAGCTGCACAGCACAGAAACAGACCCTTCGGCCCATCCCGTCCATGTCAACCAGATATCCTAACATAATCCAGTCCCACCTGCCAGCGCCCGGCCCATATCCCCCCAAACCCCTTCCTATTCATGTCCCCATCCAGATGCCTTTTAAATGCTGTCATTGTACCAGCCTCCACCACATCCTCTGGCAGCTCATTCCATACACGTACCAGCCTCTGGTTCCTTTCCTTTCATTGAAAAAGATTTTTATTTTTTACAAAATTATAAAAGTACAAAAGATGTTATAACAACCTTATGTTGTGTGAAATTAACAATGAACTTCGTACTACTCTACAAACCAAACCAAAATATCAGAAAGATACAGAACAGTCTTTCCACATTGCAGCTCAATAAATAACTAAACTTAAAAAGTTAAATGAAATTAACTTAAATTGAACTAAACCAATTTCACTTAATTTCGATCACATTCAAGTTAAATTACATTACACCACTCGATGCACTTTCACTGAAGCTTCCATCACTGGGACCATCGGTTATTGTCCCGTATAGATTCAGGCTTCAGTCCCGCAAGACCCCCGGACCACCAAATCCAGCCTTCATACAGATGGCACGGTGGCTCAGTGGTCAGCAATGCTGCCTCCCGGCACCAGGGACCCAGGTTCGATCCCACCCTCGGGCGATTGTCTGTGTGGGGTTTGAACACTCTCCCCGTGTCTGTGTGGGTTTCCTATGGGTGCTCCAGTTTCGTCCCAGAGTCCAAAGATGTGCAGGTTAGGGTGGATTGGCCATGGGAAATTGTCCCATAGTGTCCAGGGATGTGCAGGTTAGGGTGGATTGGCCATGGGGAAATTGTCCCATAGTGCCCAGGGATGTGCAGGTTAGGGTGGATTGGCCATGGGAAATTGTCCCATAGTGTCCAGGGATGTGCAGGTTAGGGTGGATTGGCCATGGGAAATTGTCCCATAGTGCCCAGGGATGTGCAGGTTAGGGTGGATTGGCCATGGGGAAATTGTCCCATAGTGCCCAGGGATGTGCAGGTTAGGGTGGATTGGCCATGGGAAATTGTCCCATAGTGCCCAGGGATGTGCAGGTTAGGGTGGATTGGCCATGGGAAATTGTCCCATAGCGCCCCAGGGATGTGCAGGTCAGGGTGGATTGGCCATGGGAAATTGTCCCATAGTGCCCCAGGGATGTGCAGGTCAGGGTGGATTGGCCATGGGACATTGTCCCATAGTGCCCACGGATGTACAGGTTAGGGTGGATTGGCCATGGGGAATTGTCCTATAATGTCCAGGGATGTGCAGGTTAGGGTGGACTGGCCGTGGGAAATTGTCCCATAGTACCCAGGGATATGCAGGTTAGGGTAGATTGGCCATGGGAAATTGTCCCATAGTGTCCAGGGATGTGCAGGTTAGGGTGGATTGGCCATGGGAAATTGTCCCATAGTGTCCAGGGATGTGTAGGTTAGGGTGGATTGGCCATGGGAAATTGTCCCATAGTGTCCAGGGATGTGCGGGTTAGGGTGGATTGGCCATGGGGAATTGTCCTATAATGTCCAGGGATGTGCAGGTTAGGGTGGACTGGCCGTGGGAAATTGTCCCATAGTACCCAGGGATATGCAGGTTAGGGTAGATTGGCCATGGGAAATTGTCCCATAGTGTCCAGGGATGTGCAGGTTAGGGTGGATTGGCCATGGGAAATTGTCCCATAGTGTCCAGGGATGTGTAGGTTAGGGTGGATTGGCCATGGGAAATTGTCCCATAGTGTCCAGGGATGTGCGGGTTAGGGTGGATTGGCCATGGGGAATTGTCCTATAATGTCCAGGAATGTGTAGGTTAGGGTGGATTGGCCATGGGAAATTGTTCCATAGTGTCCAAGGATGAACAAGTTTAGGGTAGATTGGCCATGGGAATTGTCCGATGGTGCCCAGGGATGTGCGGGTTTTTGTGGATTGGCCATGGGAAATTGTCCCATTGTGTCCAGGGATGTGCAGGTTAGGGTGGGTTGGCCATGGGAAAATGTCCCATAGTGCCCAGGGATGTGCAGGTTAGGGTGGATTGGCCATGGGAAATTGTCCCATAGTGTCCAGGGATGTACAGGTTAGGGTGGGTTGGCCATGGGAAATTGTCCCATAGTGTCCAGGGATGTGCAGGTTAGGGTGGGTTGGCCATGGGAAATTGTCCCATAGTCGCCAGGGATATGCAGGTTAGGGTGGATTGGCCATGGGAAATTGTCCCATAGAGTCCAGGGATGTACAGGTTAGGGTGGATTGGCCATGGGAAATTGTCCCATAGTGCCCAGGGATGTGCAGGTTAGGGTGGGTTGGCCATGGGAAATTGTCTCATAGTGTCCCGGGTTGTGCAGGTTAGGGTGGATTGGCCATGGGAAATTGTCCCATAGTGCCCAGGGATGTGCAGGTTAGGGTGGATTGGCCATGGGAAATTGTCCCATAGTGCCCAGGGATGTGCAGGTTAGGGTGGATTGGCCATGGGGAATTGTCTCATAGTGCCCAGGGTTGTGCAGGATAGGGTGGGTTGGCCCTAGGGTATTGTCCCATAGTGCCCAGGGATGTGCAGGTTAGGGTGGGTTGGCCATGGGAAATTGTCCCATTGTGCCCAGGGATGTTCAGGTTAGGGTGGATTGGCCATGGGAAATTGTCCCATAGTGCTCAGGGATGTACAGGTTAGGGTGGGTTGGCCATGGGAAATTGTCCCATAGTGCCCAGGGATGTGCAGGTTAGGGTGGATTAGCCATGGGAAATTGTCCCATTGTGTCCAGGGATGTGCAGGTTAGGGTGGATTGGCCATGGGAAATTGTCCCATAGTGTCCAGGGATGTGCAGGTTAGGGTGGATTGGCCATGGGAAATTGTCCCATAGTGCCAAGGGATGTGCAGGTTAGAGTTGATTGGCCATGGCAAATTGTCCCATAATCCCCAGGGATGTGCAGGTTAGGGTGGATTGACCATGGGAAATTGTCCCATAGTGCCCAGGAATGTGCAGGTTAGAGTGGATTGGCCATGGGAAATTGTCCCATAGTGCCCAGGGATGTGCAGGTTAGAGTGGATTGGCCATGGGAAATTGTCCCATAGTGCCCAGGGATGTACAGGTTAGGATGGATTGGCCATGGGAAATTGTCCCATAGTGCTCAGGGATGTACAGGTTAGGGTGGGTTGGCCATGGGAAATTGTCCCATAGTGCCCAGGGATGTGCAGGTTAGGGTGGATTGGCCATGGGAAATTGTCCCATAGTGTCCAGGGATGTGCAGGTTCGGGTGGATTGGCCATGGGAAATTGTCCCATAGTGTCCAGGGATGTGCAGGTTAGGGTGGGTTGGCCATGGGAAATTGTCCCATAGTCGCCAGGGATATGCAGGTTAGGGTGGATTGGCCATGGGAAATTGTCCCATAGAGTCCAGGGATGTACAGGTTAGGGTGGATTGGCCATGGGAAATTGTCCCATAGTGCCCAGGGATGTGCAGGTTAGGGTGGGTTGGCCATGGGAAATTGTCTCATAGTGTCCCGGGTTGTGCAGGTTAGGGTGGATTGGCCATGGGAAATTGTCCCATAGTGCCCAGGGATGTGCAGGTTAGAGTGGATTGGCCATGGGAAATTGTCCCATAGTGCCCAGGGATGTACAGGTTAGGATGGATTGGCCATGGGAAATTGTCCCATAGTGCTCAGGGATGTACAGGTTAGGGTGGGTTGGCCATGGGAAATTGTCCCATAGTGCCCAGGGATGTGCAGGTTAGGGTGGATTGGCCATGGGAAATTGTCCCATAGTGTCCAGGGATGTGCAGGTTCGGGTGGATTGGCCATGGGAAATTGTCCCATAGTGTCCAGGGATGTGCAGGTTAGGGTGGGTTGGCCATGGGAAATTGTCCCATAGTCGCCAGGGATATGCAGGTTAGGGTGGATTGGCCATGGGAAATTGTCCCATAGAGTCCAGGGATGTACAGGTTAGGGTGGATTGGCCATGGGAAATTGTCCCATAGTGCCCAGGGATGTGCAGGTTAGGGTGGGTTGGCCATGGGAAATTGTCTCATAGTGTCCCGGGTTGTGCAGGTTAGGGTGGATTGGCCATGGGAAATTGTCCCATAGTGCCCAGGGATGTGCAGGTTAGGGTGGATTGGCCATGGGAAATTGTCCCATAGTGCCCAGGGATGTGCAGGTTAGGGTGGATTGGCCATGGGGAATTGTCTCATAGTGCCCAGTGTTGTGCAGGATAGGGTGGGTTGGCCCTGGGGTATTGTCCCATAGTGCCCAGGGATGTGCAGGTTAGGGTGGGTTGGCCATGGGAAATTGTCCCATTGTGCCCAGGGATGTTCAGGTTAGGGTGGATTGGCCATGGGAAATTGTCCCATAGTGCTCAGGGATGTACAGGTTAGGGTGGGTTGGCCATGGGAAATTGTCCCATAGTGCCCAGGGATGTGCAGGTTAGGGTGGATTAGCCATGGGAAATTGTCCCATTGTGTCCAGGGATGTGCAGGTTAGGGTGGATTGGCCATGGGAAATTGTCCCATAGTGTCCAGGGATGTGCAGGTTAGGGTGGATTGGCCATGGGAAATTGTCCCATACTGCCAAGGGATGTGCAGGTTAGAGTTGATTGGCCATGGGAAATTGTCCCATAATCCCCAGGGATGTGCAGGTTAGGGTGGATTGGCCATGGGAAATTGTCCCATAGTGCCCAGGAATGTGCAGGTTAGAGTGGATTGGCCATGGGAAATTGTCCCATAGTGCCCAGGGATGTGCAGGTTAGAGTGGATTGGCCATGGGAAATTGTCCCATAGTGCCCAGGGATGTACAGGTTAGGATGGATTGGCCATGGGAAATTGTCCCATAGTGCTCAGGGATGTACAGGTTAGGGTGGGTTGGCCATGGGAAATTGTCCCATAGTGCCCAGGGATGTGCAGGTTAGGGTGGATTGGCCATGGGAAATTGTCCCATAGTGTCCAGGGATGTGCAGGTTCGGGTGGATTGGCCATGGGAAATTGTCCCATATTGTCCAGGGATGTGCAGGTTAGGGTGGATTGGCCATGGGAAATTGTCCCATAGTGCCAAGGGATGTGCAGGTTAGAGTGGATTGGCCGTGGGAAATTGTCCCATAGTGCCCAGGGATGTGCAGGTTAGGGTGGATTGGCCATGGGAAATTGTTCCATAGTGCCCAGGGATGTACAGGTTAGGGTGGATTGGCCATGGGAAATTGTCCCATAGTGCCCAGGGATGTGCAGGTTAGAGTGGATTGGCCATGGGAAATTGTCCCATAGTGCCCAGGGATGTACAGGTTAGGGTGGATTGGCCATGGGAAATTGTCCCATTGTGCCCAGGGATGTACAGGTTAGGGTGGATTGGCCATGGGAAATTGTCCCATAGTGCCCAGGGATGTGCAGGTCAGGGTGGATTGGTCATGGGAAATTGTCCCATAGTGCCCAGGGATGTACAGGTTAGGGTGGGTTGGCCATGGGAAATTGTCCCATAGTGTCCAGGGATGTGCAGGTTAGGGTGGGTTGGCCATGGGAAATTGTCCCATAGTCGCCAGGGATATGCAGGTTAGGGTGGATTGGCCATGGGAAATTGTCCCATAGAGTCCAGGGATGTACAGGTTAGGGTGGATTGGCCATGGGAAATTGTCCCATAGTGCCCAGGGATGTGCAGGTTAGGGTGGGTTGGCCATGGGAAATTGTCTCATAGTGTCCCGGGTTGTGCAGGTTAGGGTGGATTGGCCATGGGAAATTGTCCCATAGTGCCCAGGGATGTGCAGGTTAGGGTGGATTGGCCATGGGAAATTGTCCCATAGTGCCCAGGGATGTGCAGGTTAGGGTGGATTGGCCATGGGGAATTGTCTCATAGTGCCCAGGGTTGTGCAGGATAGGGTGGGTTGGCCCTGGGGTATTGTCCCATAGTGCCCAGGGATGTGCAGGTTAGGGTGGGTTGGCCATGGGAAATTGTCCCATTGTGCCCAGGGATGTTCAGGTTAGGGTGGATTGGCCATGGGAAATTGTCCCATAGTGCTCAGGGATGTACAGGTTAGGGTGGGTTGGCCATGGGAAATTGTCCCATAGTGCCCAGGGATGTGCAGGTTAGGGTGGATTAGCCATGGGAAATTGTCCCATTGTGTCCAGGGATGTGCAGGTTAGGGTGGATTGGCCATGGGAAATTGTCCCATAGTGTCCAGGGATGTGCAGGTTAGGGTGGATTGGCCATGGGAAATTGTCCCATAGTGCCAAGGGATGTGCAGGTTAGAGTTGATTGGCCATGGCAAATTGTCCCATAATCCCCAGGGATGTGCAGGTTAGGGTGGATTGACCATGGGAAATTGTCCCATAGTGCCCAGGAATGTGCAGGTTAGAGTGGATTGGCCATGGGAAATTGTCCCATAGTGCCCAGGGATGTGCAGGTTAGAGTGGATTGGCCATGGGAAATTGTCCCATAGTGCCCAGGGATGTACAGGTTAGGATGGATTGGCCATGGGAAATTGTCCCATAGTGCTCAGGGATGTACAGGTTAGGGTGGGTTGGCCATGGGAAATTGTCCCATAGTGCCCAGGGATGTGCAGGTTAGGGTGGATTGGCCATGGGAAATTGTCCCATAGTGTCCAGGGATGTGCAGGTTCGGGTGGATTGGCCATGGGAAATTGTCCCATAGTGTCCAGGGATGTGCAGGTTAGGGTGGGTTGGCCATGGGAAATTGTCCCATAGTCGCCAGGGATATGCAGGTTAGGGTGGATTGGCCATGGGAAATTGTCCCATAGAGTCCAGGGATGTACAGGTTAGGGTGGATTGGCCATGGGAAATTGTCCCATAGTGCCCAGGGATGTGCAGGTTAGGGTGGGTTGGCCATGGGAAATTGTCTCATAGTGTCCCGGGTTGTGCAGGTTAGGGTGGATTGGCCATGGGAAATTGTCCCATAGTGCCCAGGGATGTGCAGGTTAGGGTGGATTGGCCATGGGAAATTGTCCCATAGTGCCCAGGGATGTGCAGGTTAGGGTGGATTGGCCATGGGGAATTGTCTCATAGTGCCCAGTGTTGTGCAGGATAGGGTGGGTTGGCCCTGGGGTATTGTCCCATAGTGCCCAGGGATGTGCAGGTTAGGGTGGGTTGGCCATGGGAAATTGTCCCATTGTGCCCAGGGATGTTCAGGTTAGGGTGGATTGGCCATGGGAAATTGTCCCATAGTGCTCAGGGATGTACAGGTTAGGGTGGGTTGGCCATGGGAAATTGTCCCATAGTGCCCAGGGATGTGCAGGTTAGGGTGGATTAGCCATGGGAAATTGTCCCATTGTGTCCAGGGATGTGCAGGTTAGGGTGGATTGGCCATGGGAAATTGTCCCATAGTGTCCAGGGATGTGCAGGTTAGGGTGGATTGGCCATGGGAAATTGTCCCATAGTGCCCAGGAATGTGCAGGTTAGAGTGGATTGGCCATGGGAAATTGTCCCATAGTGCCCAGGGATGTGCAGGTTAGAGTGGATTGGCCATGGGAAATTGTCCCATAGTGCCCAGGGATGTGCAGGTTAGAGTGGATTGGCCATGGGAAATTGTCCCATAGTGCCCAGGGATGTACAGGTTAGGATGGATTGGCCATGGGAAATTGTCCCATAGTGCTCAGGGATGTACAGGTTAGGGTGGGTTGGCCATGGGAAATTGTCCCATAGTGCCCAGGGATGTGCAGGTTAGGGTGGATTGGCCATGGGAAATTGTCCCATAGTGTCCAGGGATGTGCAGGTTCGGGTGGATTGGCCATGGGAAATTGTCCCATATTGTCCAGGGATGTGCAGGTTAGGGTGGATTGGCCATGGGAAATTGTCCCATAGTGCCAAGGGATGTGCAGGTTAGAGTGGATTGGCCGTGGGAAATTGTCCCATAGTGCCCAGGGATGTGCAGGTTAGGGTGGATTGGCCATGGGAAATTGTTCCATAGTGCCCAGGGATGTACAGGTTAGGGTGGATTGGCCATGGGAAATTGTCCCATAGTGCCCAGGGATGTGCAGGTTAGAGTGGATTGGCCATGGGAAATTGTCCCATAGTGCCCAGGGATGTACAGGTTAGGGTGGATTGGCCATGGGAAATTGTCCCATTGTGCCCAGGGATGTACAGGTTAGGGTGGATTGGCCATGGGAAATTGTCCCATAGTGCCCAGGGATGTGCAGGTTAGGGTGGATTGGCCATGGGAAATTGTCCCATTGTGCCCAGGGATGTACAGGTTAGGGTGGATTGGCCATGGGAAATTGTCCCATAGTGTCCAGGGATGTGCAGGTTAGGGTGGATTGGCCATGGGAAATTGTCCCATAGTGTCCAGGGATGTGCAGGTTAGGGTGGATTGGCCATGGGGAATTGTCCCATAGTGCCCAGGGATGTACAGGTTAGGGTGGATTGGCCATGGGAAATTGTCCCATAGTGCCCAGGGATGTGCAGGTTAGGGTGGATTGGCCGTGGGAAATTGTCCCCTCGCGTTAAGTGCATTAGTCAGAGGGGAATGGGTCTGGGTGGGTTGCTCTTCGGAGGTTCGGTGTGGACTGGTTGGGCTGAAGGGCCTGTTTCCACACTGCGGGGGATCTAATCTAATCTAAAAGACACCCCTCAGCCTCTGACGCTCCAGGGAAAACAGCCCCATTTTATTCAGCCTCTCCCTTTGGCTCAGATCCTCCATCTCTGGCAACATTCTTGTAAATCAAGCGTCAGAGTTGTGGGGATTAGGCTGTGGGGTGAGGTTGTTGACTGATAGAGCTGGGGATTTACTGCATTTATTTGGAATCCAGCTCCTCACACGCCAAGTCATCTCCGATCTGCTTTTAAATGGAGGTCACGCACTTTCCAAACGTGTATTTCCGCATTCGCATTCCAACAAGGGAATCCTCTACTCCCACTCTCACAGCTCCTCAGGCAGCACCTTCCAAACCCACGGCCACTTCCATCGAGAAGGACAAGGGGCAGCAGGTACAAGGGAACACCCCCCCCCCTCCCCCTCCTCCCCCCCACCCCCCCCCGGCAAGTTCCCCTCCGAGCCCCTCACCATCCCGACTTGGAAATCTATCGGCCGTTCCTTCCTGGGTCAGAATCCTGGGATTCCCTCCCTCAGGGACATTGTGGGTCTACCCTCCAGCACATGGACTTCAGTGGGTCAGGGAGGCAGCTCACCCCCACCTTCTCAAGGGGGGGGGGGGCAACTAGGGACGGGGCGATAAATACTGGGCCCAGCCAGTGACACTCCCACGTCCCTGTGGAGGCTGGGTGGGGGTGTGGATTTGATCGAAATGGCAATGCTACCAGGGGTCAGGGGTCATTCCTACAGATAGAGCTGGGGGGGGGGGGGGGTGTTGTTCCGCAAAGCACTCACCCAGTCTGAATTTGGATGGCGCCAATGGATCGGAGACCACATTGTGAGTGGGGAGTACAGTCGACGGGACTGACGCAGAGAGAGAGAGAGAGAGGGAGACAAGTGACAGACTGCTTCACCTGGGAGGTGGGTCTGGGAGCTT
Source organism: Chiloscyllium punctatum (assembly GCF_047496795.1). Lineage (NCBI taxonomy): Eukaryota > Metazoa > Chordata > Chondrichthyes > Orectolobiformes > Hemiscylliidae > Chiloscyllium > Chiloscyllium punctatum. Next base: position 47,653,640 of record NC_092772.1, read on the forward strand.
CGTAACCCCCCTGTCTCCCTGCGACACAAACTCCAAAGGGATGATGTCCCTGAACCCCTGGGTCCCTCTGTCCCCCAGCACCACCCAGGGCCCCACCATTAACTGGATAAGCCCCGTCCCTGTGTGTTTTACCAAAATACCACCCCTCACATTTACCCCGATTAAACTCCATCTGCCCCTCCTCAGCCCAGTGACCCGTTTGATCAGGATCCCTCTGTAACCTTAGATAACCCCCTTCACTGTCCACTATCCCACCAACCTCGGTGTCATCACAAACTAACTAACCACGTCTCCCAAATTCACATCAACATCGTTTATACAAATAACCAACAGCAGTCAACCCATCCCCGGTCCCTGTGGGACACCTCTGGTCACAGGCCTCCAGTCTGAAACACCACCCTCTCCCATCACTCTCTGTCTCCCACCAATTCTGTATCCGACTGGCCAAGCTCACCCTGAATCCCCTGTGATCGAACTTCACTCGTTAGTCTACCGTCTGGAACCTTGGTGCAAGACTTGACGAAGGTCCAAGTGAACAATACCCATCGCTCTGCCCTCATCAATCCTCTTGGTCACTTCCTCAAAAAAACACCATCAAGTCAGTGAGACACGGTTTCCCTCGTACAAAACCGTGCTGACTATCCCGAATCAATCCCGGCCTTTCCGCATGTGTAGAAATCCAATCTTTCGGAATCCCCTCCAACAAATTACCCACCGCTGATATCAGACTCACAGCTCTATCATTCCCAGGTCTTCTCCTGACAGTCTTTCTTAAACAAAGGTACATTACCCACTGTCCAGTCCTCCAGCACCTCCCCCGTAGTTATAGATGATCCAAATATTTCCACAAGAGAGTTTCCTCCCTAACTTCACACAATGTTCTGGGGTACACTAGATCCTGAACCCTTTATACTCTCTAAGAGATTCAGTTGTTCCCAGCCGTCTCTATCTAACATATGATTCTGTTTTGTTCTTCACGAGAATCTCAATATCATTGTTCATTCATTGATCCCTAACCTTACCAGCCTTCCTTTTCACTCTGACTGGAACCTAATGCCTCTGAACTCTTGTCATCCCACTGTCCATTTACCTGTGAACAGTCGCTTCCAATCAACTTTTGGAAGTTCTTGTCTCATACCATTCAAATTTGCGTCATTCAATGAAAACCGTGAACTTTTCTGGAAGAATTATCCTTTCTATAACTATTTTCAAACAAATAGAATTATGATCACTCATCCCAAAGTGTTCCCCCATGAATCTTTCAGTCACTTGCCCTGCCTTACTCCACAAGATCTCTCTCCCTCACACGCATGCACACCCGCATTCTCTCCCACACACACACTCTCTCTCTCCTTCTCCTCCTCACACACACATACTCTCTCCCTCACATACTCACACACTCTCTCACACACACACTCTCTCTCACACACACTCTCTCTCTCACACACTCTCTCTCACACACACACTCTCTCTCACACACGCACACACTCTCTCCCCCACACACTCTCTCCCCCACACACGCTCTCCCACACACACTCTCTCACACACACACTCTCTCTCCCACACACACTCTCTCCCTCACACACATACTCTCTCTCTCACACACTCTCTCTCACACACACACTCTCTCTCACACACGCACACACTCTCTCCCCCACACACTCTCTCCCCCACACACGCTCTCCCACACACACTCTCTCACACACACACTCTCTCTCCCACACACACTCTCTCCCTCACACACATACTCTCTCTCTCACACACTCTCTCTCACACACACACTCTCTCTCACACACGCACACACTCTCTCCCCCACACACTCTCTCCCCCACACACGCTCTCCCACACACACTCTCTCACACACACTCTCTCTCCCACACACACTCTCTCCCTCACACACATACTCTCTCTCTCACACACTCTCTCTCACACACACACTCTCTCTCACACACGCACACACTCTCTCCCCCACACACTCTCTCCCCCACACACGCTCTCCCACACACACTCTCTCCCTCACACACATACTCTCTCCCACACACACTCTCTCCCTCACACACATACTCTCTCCCTCACACACTCTCTCTCTCACACACGCTCTCTCCCTCACACACTCTCTCTCCCCCACACACTCTCTCCCACACATACTCTCTCCCTCACATACTTTCTCTCCCTCACACACTCACACACTCTCTCTCCCCCACACACTCTCTCCCACACACACTCTCCCTCACACACTCACTCTCCCTCACACACTCTCTCTCCCACACACTCTCTCCCACACATACTCTCTCCCTCACACACTCTCTCTCACACACACACTCTCTCCCACACACACTCTCCCTCACACACTCACTCTCCCTCACACACTCTCTCTCCCACACACTCTCTCCCACACATACTCTCTCCCTCACACACTCTCTCTCACACACACACTCTCTCCCACACACACTCTCCCTCACACACTCACTCTCCCTCACACACTCTCTCTCCCACACACTCTCTCCCACACACACTCTCTCCCTCACACACTCACTCTCCCTCACACACTCTCTCTCCCTCGCACCTCTTTCTCCCTCACACACACTTTCTCTCTCCCTCTCCTCCTCACACGCACACACACATTCTCTCCCTCACACACTCTCTCTCCTTCACACACTCTCTCCCTCACACACACTCTCTCTCTCCCTCTCCTCCTCACGTGCACGCACTCTCTCCCTCACACACTCACACATACAGTCTCACTCTCTCTCTCTCACACACACTCTCTCTCTCTACCTCACACACCCATATGCACACACTCTCTCTCCCTCACACACACTCACACATACTCTCTCACTCTCTCTCTCACACACACTCTCTCTCCCTCACACACACGCACACATACGCTCTCTCTCTCCCTCACACACCCATACGCACACACTCTCTCTCCCTCACACACACTCACACATACTCTCACTCTCTCTCTCTCACACACACTCTCTCTCTCTCCCTCACACACCCATACGCACACACTCTCTCTCCCTCACACACACTCACATATACTCTCTCACTCTCTCTGTTCCTCACACACATGTGCACGTGCACACACGCACACACACTCTCTCCCTTACACACTTACTCACTCTTTCTCTCCCTCACACACACATATAAGTGTCTGAAGTGAATTTGCATTTTGCAGTATTGTATTTGCAGGCGCATTCTATTTTGTTCAAAAACACACGCAATCTGTCGGCAGTCGATATTTTTTAACAGTCCATAAGACATTTTATAAATTCTTGCTTTGGAAATAGAACCAGTCTGACTCAAGATTGAGATACAAACAAACTCTAACCTCACATCTTTAATGCATTGTCTGAGCTGAGCTGTCACCTTTTTTAAAAAAAAACCTTACGTTATCTCAGGAATGTGATTTGAAAGGAGTTCTGGGATTTACATATTAATAAATCGAAACCTGGAACCCATTCTAAAAGATTAAAGACTTAACAGTAATCCAGGTTTGTTCAATATAATGCATCAGTTGCATGACACTGTGATGTTTGACCACACATTCACCATCCTGTGACTGAACAATACGATTGGCTCCCCGAAAGCTAGTGCTTCCAAATAAACCTGTTGGACGAGAACCTGCTGCTGTGTGATTTTTAACCTTATTATGCAAGTTTTGCTCTCCCACTTGTTGGGACATTTACACATTGATAAAGAAAATTCTCTTCAATATAGTTAACAAATCCTTCACCATCCAAACCTTTAATACTATGGCAGCCCCAAGTGGAGAGGGTTGTTAAGAAAGCATATGGTGTTTTGGCTTTCATTAACAGAGAGATCGAGTTTAAGAGCCACGAGGTTTTGCTGCAGCTCTGCAAGTCCCTGGTGAGACCACACTTGGAATATTGTGTCCAGTTCTGGTCACCCGACTATAGGAAAGATACAAAGCCTTTGGAGAGGGTGCACAGAAGGTTTCCCAGGATACTGCCCGGACTGGAGGGCTTGTCTTAGGAATAAGCTCAGACTTTTCTCTCTGGAGAGAAGGAGGGAGAGAGGTGACCTGATCGAGGTGTACAAGATAATGAGAGGAATAGATCGAGTCAATAGGCAGAGACCTTTCCCCAGGGCAGGATGGACAGGGACGAGGGGTCAGAGTTTGAAGATATTAGGAGGAAGGTATAAAGGAGAGGTCAGAGGTAGGTTCTTTACACAGAGAGTTGTGAATGTATGGGATGTGTTGCCAGCTGTGGTGGTGGAAGCAGAGTCATTTAAGTGACTGTTGGACAAACACTTGGAGAGCAGGGAGTTGGGGGGTGTGTAGGTTAGATTATTTTATTTCAGATTAGGATTAATCCTCGGCACAACATCGTGGGCCGAAGGGCCTGTTCTGTGCTGTACGTTTCTTCCTATCAAGGGGATCCGAACTCTCTTATTCTCTTATTTCCAATTGGAACCCATCGATGGTTACAGAGATAAGATTAGATTAAATTAGATTCCCTACAGTGTGGAAACAAGCCCTACACCCAACCAGTCCACACCGACCCGCCGAAGAGTAACCCATCCACCCCCAATCCCCGATATTCACCACTGACTAATGCACCTAACACTACGGGACAATTTCCCATGGCCAATCCCACCCTAACCTGCACATCCCTGGGCACTATGGGACAATTTCCCACGGCCAACCCACCCTAACCTGCACATCCCTGGGCACTATGGGACAATTTCCCACGGCCAACCCACCCTAACCTGCACATCCCTGGGCACTATGGGACAATTTCCCATGGCCAACCCACCCTAACCTGCACATCACTGGGCACTATGGGACAACTTCCCATGGCCAACCCACCCTAACCTGCACATCCCTGGACACTATGGGACAATTTCCCATGGCCAATCCACCCGAACCTGCACATCCCTGGGCACTATGGGACAATTTCCCACGGCCAATCCACCCTAACCTGCACATCCCTGGACACTATGGGGCAATTTCCCATGGCCAATCCACCCTAACCTGCACATCCCTGGGCACTATGGGACAATTTCCCATGGCCAACCCACCCTAACCTGCACATCCCTGGACACTATGGGACAATTTCCCACGGCCAATCTACCCTAACCTGCACATCCCTGGGCACTATGGGACAATTTCCCATGACCAATCCACCCTGACCTGCACATCCCTGGGCACTATGGGACAATTTCCCATGGCCAATCCACCCTAACCTGTACATCCCTGGGCACTATGGGACAATTTCCCACGGCCAATCTACCCTAACCTGCACATCCCTGGGCACTATGGGACAATTTCCCATGGCCAATCCACCCTGACCTGCACATCCCTGGACACTATGGGACAATTTCCCACGGCCAATCTACCCTAACCTGCACATCCCTGGGCACTATGGGACAATTTCCCATGACCAATCCACCCTGACCTGCACATCCCTGGGCACTATGGGACAATTTCCCATGGCCAATCCACCCTAACCTGCACATCCCTGGACACTATGGGACAATTTCCCATGGCCAATCCACCCTGACCTGTACATCCCTGGGCACTATGGGACAATTTCCAACGGCCAATCCACCCTGACCTGTACATCCCTGGGCACTATGGGACAATTTCCCACGGCCAATCCACCCTAACCTGCACATCCCTGGACACTATGGGACAATTTCCCATGGCCAATCCACCCTAACCTGCACATCCCTGGACACTATGGGACAATTTCCCATGGCCAATCCACCCTAACCTGCACATCGCTGGGCACTATGGCACAATTTCCCATGGCTAATCCACCCTAACCTGCACATCCCTGGACACTATGGGACAATTTCCCATGGCCAACCCACCCTAACCTGCACGTCCGTGGACACTAGGGGACAATTCCCTATGGCCAATCCACCCTAACCTACACATCCCTGGGCACTATGGGACAATTCCCTATGGCCAATCCACCCTAACCTACACATCCCTGGACACTATAGGACAATTCCCTATGGCCAATCCACCCTAACCTGCACATCCCTGGACACTATAGGACAATTCCCTATGGCCAATCCACCCTAACCTGCACATCTTTGGACTCCGGGAGGAAACCCACCCAGACACGGGGAGAATGTGCAAACTCCACACAGACAGTCGCCCGAGGGTGGGATCGAACCAGGGTCCCTGGCGCTGGGAGGCAGCAGTGCTAACCACTGAGGCACCGTGTCACCCAGTTATTCTTTAATTAGAAACCCCATTCCCCCTTCCCTTCTTGCCTCCCTTCCTGTCTTTCCTATCGGACCTAACACCCGGAACACTGAGCCACCAGTCCTGAAACCAAAAAAGAAAGTGCTGGAAAATCTCCGTTGGTCTGGCAGCATCTGTAAGGAGAGAAACGAGCTGACGTTTCGAGACTAACTGTCAAAGTAAAGCTTTGACAATGGGTCATGGAGTCATAGAGGTGTACAGCACGGAAACAGACCCTTCGGCCCAACCCGTCCATACTGACCCAGATATCCCAACCCAATCTAGTCCCACCTACCGGCACCCGGCCCATATCCCCCCAAACCCCTTCCTATTCATATATCCATCCAAATGCCTCTTAAATGCTGTCATTGTACCAGCCTCCACCACTTCCTCTGGCAGCTCATTCCATACACGGGTCAGTTGGTCTCGAAACGTCAGCTCGTTTCTCTCCTTACTGATGCTGCCAGACCTGCGGAGATTTTCCAGCACTTTCTCTTTGGGTTTCCGAGTCCAGCATCTGCAGTAATTTGTTTTTACCCAGTGAGCTCCCAGTCCTGTCCAACTCACAGCCAAGGTTCTGTCACAGCTATGATGTTGCGAACCCATGGTCCCAAACATTCCCGCAGCTCGTCTGTCTTATGTCAGACTCCTTGCATTGAAGGCAATGCAGTTTAATTCTTCAGAATTACTTCATACAGTGACTCTCTCTCGTCTTTCATTCCTCACATATGGAGCCTTCCCAATCAATCCTTCAGTCTACACCGCACTCCCCCTCTCTCTCAGGACGAAGTCTCCCTTAGTGGAACAAGCAGGTCTCCCTTCTCAGGTATCGGTCCCCTTCCAGTTCTGGTGAAACCCCATCCTTTTTAACCAGGTCTTTTCTGTCCCTGAATGATACCCCACCTCTTCAGTCATGGAGAAAGGAGATAAATCCTTTCGTCCCTCCCATTGTTGAGTCCAAAGATTTGCAGGTTGGGGTGAATTGGCCATGTTAAATTGCCCGCAGTGTTAGGTGCATTAGTCAGAGGGAAATGGGGTCTGGGTGGGTTACTCTTCGGAGGCTCACTGTAGATCAGTTGGGCCGAAGGGCCTGTTTCCCACACTGTAGGGAATCTAATCTAAATCCTTTAGCTCCTCCCATTGTTGCGTGTGATATTGGGAGTAAACCAGAGATTATTACTTCCACAGTTCTATTTTTTAATCTTCTACCTAACCTCGTCAATTCACTCTGTACCACTTTATAAATGTCATTCCCACCAATGTGAACAATTACTTCCTGTTTCTCACTGGCCCCTTTATAACTGAATTATTTAGAGATGTCCTTAATCCTCGCATCAGGAAAACAACGTACACTTTTGGAATATTGTGTGCAATTCCGGTCTCCCTGCTACAGGAAGGAGGTTGTGAAACTTGAAAGGGTTCAGAAAAGATTTACAAGGATGTTGCCAGGGTTGGAGGGTCTGAGCTACAGGGAGAGGCTGAACAGGCTGGGGCTGTTTTCCCCGGAGCGTCGGAGGCTGAGGGGTGACCTTATAGAGGTTTATAAAATCATGAGGGACATGGATAGGGTAAATAGACAAGGTCTTTTCCCTGGGGTGGGGGAGTCCAGAACTAGAGGGGCATAGGTTTAGGGTGAGAGGGGAAAGATATAAAAGAGACCTAAGGGGCAACTTTTTCACCCAGAGGGTGGTACGTGTATGGAATGAGCTGCCAGAGGATGTGGTGGAGGCTGGTACAATGACAGCATTTAAAAGGCATCTGGATGGGGACATGAATAGGAAGGGGTTTGGGGGGATATGGGCCGGGTGCTGGCAGATGGGACTAGGTTGGGTTGGGATATCTGGGTCAGCATGGATGAGTTGGGCCGAAGGGCCAGTCTCCATGCTGTACAGCTCTGTGACTCCACGTTCCTGAGGGAGGAAATCCCAGAATTCTGACCCAGGAAGGAACGGCCGATAGATTTCCAAGTCGGGATGGTGAGGGGCTCGGAGGGGAACTTGAAGGGGGGGTGGGGGTGTTCCCATGTACCTGCTGCCCCTTGTCCTTCTCGATGGAAGTGGCCGTGGGTTTGGAAGGTGCTGCCTGAGGAGCTGTGAGAGTGGGAGTAGAGGATTCCCTTGTTGGAATGCGAATGCGGAAATACACGTTTGGAAAGTGCGTGACCTCCATTTAAAAAGCAGATCGGAGATGACTTGGCGTGTGAGGAGCTGGATTCCAAATAAATGCAGTAAATCCCCAGCTCTATCAGTCAACAACCTCACCCCACAGCCTAATCCCCACAACTCTGACGCTTCGGCTCTGTGTTCCGGAATCACAATCCCTCAAAAACGGATAAATATCAGCAGACAGGACTGAGAGTAGGCAGTCTGAAATCCGTCTCACACCAGAGGTCAGGTAAGTAATTACTCCACGACACAGTCTGTCTGATTCTCACGGTCTCTCTTACTCCGACTGTACAGAATCTCCTTAATTCACCATCGCGGGAGCTGTCATTCCCATCAATAACGTGAATGTTCTTTCACTCTCCATTCGTGTCGAGAGAGCTGCTGAGTTTCACCAAGAAAATCTGTATTGGGCTTTCGTTATAAACCAGACTCAGCATGCACTGACAGTGCCCACCCCCTCAGCACTGACCCTCCGACAGTGCCCACTCCCTCAGCACTGACCCTCCGACTATGCCCACTCCCTCAGCACTGACCCTCTGACAGTGCCCGCTCCCTCAGCACTGACCCTCCGACTGTGCCCACTCCCTCAGCACTGACCCTCCGACAGTGCCCGCTCCCTCAGCACTGACCCTCCGACAGTGCCCACCCCCTCAGCACTGACCCTCTGACAGTGCCCACTCCCTCAGCACTGACCCTCCGACTGTGCCCACTCCCTCAGCACTGACCCTCCGACAGTGCCCGCTCCCTCAGCACTGACCCTCCGACAGTGCCCACCCCCTCAGCACTGACCCTCTGACAGTGCCCACTCCCTCAGCACTGACCCTCCGACAGTGCCCACTCCCTCAGCACTGACCCTCCGACAATGCCCACTCCCTCAGCACTGACCCTCCGACTGTGCCCACTCCATCAGCACTGACCCTCCGACAGTGTCCACTCCCTCAGCACTGACCCTCCGACTGTGCCCACTCCCTCAGCACTGACCCTCCAACAGTGCCCACTCCCTCAGCACTGACCCTCCGACAGTGCCCACTCCCTCAGCACTGACCCTCCGACAGTGCCCACTCCCTCAGCACTGACCCTCCGACAGTGCCCACTCCCTCAGCACTGACCCTCCGACAGTGCCCACTCCCTCAGCACTGACCCTCCGACAGTGCGGCACTCCCTCAGCACTGACCCTCCAACAGTGCCCACTCCCTCAGCACTGACCCTCCGACTATGCCTACTCCCTCAGCACTGACCCTCCGACAGTGCCCGCTCCCTCAGCACTGACCCTCCGACTGTGCCCACTCCCTCAGCACTGACCCTCCGACAGTGCCCGCTCCCTCAGCACTGACCCTCCGACAGTGCCCACCCCCTCAGCACTGACCCTCTGACAGTGCCCACTCCCTCAGCACTGACCCTCCGACAGTGCCCACTCCCTCAGCACTGACCCTCCGACAATGCCCACTCCCTCAGCACTGACCCTCCGACTGTGCCCACTCCATCAGCACTGACCCTCCGACAGTGTCCACTCCCTCAGCACTGACCCTCCGACTGTGCCCACTCCCTCAGCACTGACCCTCCGACTGTGCCCACTCCCTCAGCACTGACCCTCCGACTGTGCCCACTCCCTCAGCACTGACCCTCCGACAGTGCCCACTCCCTCAGCACTGACCCTCCGACAGTGCCCACTCCCTCAGCACTGACCCTCCGACAGTGCGGCTCTCCCTCAGCACTGACCCTCCGACAGTGCCCACTCCCTCAACACTGACCCTCCGACAGTGCCCACTCCCTCAGCACTGACCCTCCGACAGTGCCCACTCCCTCAGCACTGACCCAAGTGCCTGTGGGAGGGGGTAAGTGTGTGAGGGGGGGGGAGATGAGTGCACACAGGGCAGTGGGAGTGGGGTTAATGGGATGAACTGGTGAATTGGTGGCTGTGTGTCTGATGGAGCTTCCTCCTCCTCTCTCAGTGTCCGAGTGAAGATGAAGACGTTATTCCCGGGAATGTTGGTCTTCCTGTGTGCCAAGGCCATTCTCAGCTTCCAACCCAACAGCTTCTTCCAGCTATTCAACCCTGGGGTGACTCACTCTGACATCACCAGGAGGGGGGCACTGCGGGTCATCTACAGAATGTTCCAGCAGGTTCCGAACTACGAGGGCAACGTCCTGGCGTCCAACTCCATCCCGGTGAGACTCCCAGCAATCCCACACCAACAGTGTAGAGGGAGCTTTACTCTGTATCTAACCCCGTGCTGTCCCTGTCCCTGGGAGTGTTTGATGGGGGGACAGTGTAGAGGGAGCTTTACTCTGTATCTAACCCCGTGCTGACCCTGTCCCTGGGAGTGTTTGATGGGGGGACAGTGTAGAGGAAGCTTTACTCTGTATCTAACCCCGTGCTGTCCCTGTCCCTGGGAGTGTTTGATGGGGGACAGTGTAGAGGGAGCTTTACTCTGTATCTAACCCCGTGCTATCCCTATCCCTGGGAGTGTTTGATGGGGGGGACAGTGTAGAGGGAGCTTTACTCTGTATCTAACCCTGTGCTGTCCCTGTCCCTGGGAGTGTTTGATGGGGGGACAGTGTAGAGGGAGATTTACTCTGTATCTAACCCCGTATTGTCCCTGTCCCTGTCCCTGGGAGTGTTTGATGGGGGGACAGTGTAGAGAGAGCTTTACTCTGTATCTAACCCTGTGCTGTCCCTGTCCCTGGGGGTGTTTGATGGAGGGACAGTGTAGAAGGAGCTTTACTCTGTATCTAACCCCATGCTGTCCCTGGGGGTGTTTGATGGGGGGACAGTGTAGAGGGAGATTTACTCTGTATCTAACCCCGTATTGTCCCTGTCCCTGGGGGTGTTTGATGGAGGGACAGTGTAGAGAGAGCTTTACTCTGTATCTAACCCCGTGCTGTCCCTGTCCCTGGGAGTGTTTGATGGGGGACAGTGTAGAGGGAGCTTTACTCTGTATCTAACCCCCGTGCTGTCCCTGTCCCTGGGAGTGTTTGATGGGGGTCAGTGTAGAGGGAGCTTTACTCTGTATCTAACCCCGTGCTGTCCCTGTCCCTGGGAGTGTTTGATGGGGGAACAGTGTAGAGGGAGCTTTACTCTGTATCTAACCCCCGTGCTGTCCCTGTCCTGGGAGTGTTTGATGGGGGGACAGTGTAGAGAGAGCTTTACTCTGTATCTAACCCTGTGCTGTCCCTGTCCCTGGGAGTGTTTGATGGGGGTACAGTGTAGAGGGAGATTTACTCTGTATCTAACCCCGTATTGTCCCTGTCCCTGGGGGTGTTTGATGGAGGGACAGTGTAGAGGGAGCTTTACTCTGTATCTAACCCCATGCTGTCCCTGTCCCCGGGGGTGTTTGATGGGGGGACAGTGTAGAGGGAGATTTACTCTGTATCTAACCCTGTATTGTCCCTGTCCCTGGGGGTGTTTGATGGAGGGACAGTGTAGAGGGAGCTTTACTCTGTATCTAACCCCGTGCTGTCCCTGTCCTGGGAGTGTTTGATGGGGGGACAGTGTAGAGGGAGCTTTACTCTGTATCTAACCCCGTGCTGTCCCTGTCCCTGGGATAGGGGAACAGTGTAGAGGGAGCTTTACTCTGTATCTAACCCCGTGCTGTCCCTGTCCCTGTCCCTGTCCCCGTCCCCGTCCCCGTCCCTGTCCCACTCCCTCCCCCTCTCCCTGTCCCCTCTCCCTGTCCCTGTCCCTCTCCCTCTCCCTGTCCCCTCTCCCTGTCCCTGTCCCTCTCCCTCTCCCTGTCCCTCTCCCTGTCCCTCTCCCTCTCCCTGTCCCTCTCCCTCTCCCTCTCCCTCTCCCTGTCCCCTCTCCCTGTCCCTGTCCCTCTCCCTCTCCCTGTCCCCTCTCCCTGTCCCTGTCCCTCTCCCTCTCCCTGTCCCTCTCCCTGTCCCCTCTCCCTCTCCCTGTCCCTCTCCCTGTCCCTCTCCCTCTCCCTGTCCCCTCTCCCTCTCCCTGTCCCTCTCCCTGTCCCTCTCCCTCTCCCTGTCCCTCTCCCTCTCCCTGTCCCTCTCCCTGTCCCTCTCCCTGTCCCTCTCCCTCTCCCTGTCCCTCTCCCTGTCCCTCTCCCTCTCCCTGTCCCTCTCCCTGTCCCTCTCCCTCTCCCTGTCCCTCTCCCTGTCCCTCTCCCTCTCCCTCTCCCTCTCCCTGTCCCCTCTCCCTGTCCCCTCTCCCTGTCCCTCTCCCTCTCCCTCTCCCTCTCCCTGCCCCTCTCCCTGTCCCCTCTCCCTCTCCCTGTCCCTCTCCCTCTCCCTGTCCCCTCTCCCTCTCCCTCTCCCTGTCCCTCTCCCTCTCCCTGTCCCTCTCCCTCTCCCTCTCCCTCTCCCTGTCCCTCTCCCTCTCCCTGTCCCTCTCCCTGTCCCTCTCCCTCTCCCTCTCCCTCCCCCTCTCCCTCCCCCTGTCCCTGTCCCCTCTCCCTGTCCCTCTCCCTCTCCCTCTCCCTCTCCCTGTCCCCTCTCCCTCTCCCCCTCCCTCTCCCTGTCCCCTGTCCCCTGTCCCTCTCCCTGTCCCTGGGGGTGTTTGATGCCGGTCTGTCCTTCCAGGATGAGGAGTTATCCCCTGAGAGTCTCTTTGGGCTGTATTATGGAGGGAGAGTCTCTGTGTCCCGATTCAGTGCTGTCCTGGAGACCATCGCTGCCCACAATGTGCTGGTGGATCTTTATTATTTCTTCAGTCCCTCTCGTCATTTTGACTCGGAGACGCTGCAGGAGGGAAAGGCCCGAGTCCTCCAGCAGTTCGCCAGCGTGGTCCGGAATATCGAGAGCGGAGACTTCCAATCCGCTCGGAAAAACCTGGGACGCCTCCTCCATCCCATACAGGTCAGCTGTTACACACTCACACTCACACACACACACTCACACACACTCACACACACACACACACACTCACACACTCACTCACACACACACTCACACACACTCACACACACACACACTCACACACACTCACACTCACACATACACTCACACACACTCACACTCACACATCAAACACACACTCACACATCAAACACACACTCACACTCACACACACACATCAAACACACACTCACACTCACACATACACTCACACACACACTCACACACACAGGCACTCACACACACACTCTCACACTCACACACGCACACATACACAGTCACACTCATACACACACACACTCACATGCATACTCACACACACACACACACACACAAACTCTCACACACACACTCACACATACACACTCACAAACACACATTCACATGCTCACACACACACACACTCACACTCACACACACTTACACACTCACACACACACTCACACTCACACTCACTCACACACACACACTCACACACACACTCACGCACACACTCACACACACTCTCACACACACTCTCACACACATACTCACACACACACAGAAACACACACTCACACACATCACACACACACTCACCCACACACGTACACTCACACACACACTCACACACACACTCACACACACATTCACACACACACACACTCATACATACACACACACACTCTCACGTGCACACACTCGCACACATACACACTCACACTCATACACTCACACACACTCACACATGCACACTTACTCACATATATTCACACACCCACACTTACACACACTCACACACACACTCACACACACTCACACACGCGGACACACACTCACATACTCACACACACAAACACTCACACAAACACTCACACACTCAAACACTCACACTCACACACACACTCACACACACACACACACTCACACTCAAACACATACGCACTCACTCTCTCTCTCCCTCCCTTTCTTTCTCGCTCCCTCCTTCTCTCTCTCTCCCTCTCTCCCTGACTCTCTTGGTCTCTCCCTCAGGATTTCTATAGCCACAGTAACTGGATTGAGTTGGGATTCCGACATCCCAACAGCAACATCCTGATCGCAGACCGGGACATCGGGCCCAGGGCAGGTAGGAGCAGGAACACTACCACACCCCCTCACACTGGGACAGCAGCAGGCCATTCATCCTCTCTCCTCCAGCCTGTTACACAGGAACAGGAGGCCATTCAGCCCCCTCCCCCTCCAGCCTGTTACACAGGAACAGGAGACCATTCAGCCCCTCCCCCTCCAGCCTGTTACACAGGAACAGGAGACTATTCAGCCCCTCCTCCTCCAGCCTGTCACACAGGAACAGGAGACCATTCAGCCCCTCCTCCCCCAGCCTATTACACAGGAACAGGAGGCCATTCAGCCCCATATTCCATCTCCCAGACTGGAGGGAGAGTGAGCCCTGGTCTCTCCGTCTCCCAGATCCCAGGGGATATTGGATGGTGGGGGGGGGGGGGGGGTGTGAGGTGTTGGGTTGTCCTGGGGGAACATGAGGCTGCGGGTCTCAGTCCCCTCTCCCCGTACCTTTCAGCGGAAGACCAGCCGACCTGTAGCGACTGTGAGAGCACCGTCTGTCGGGATAACATCCTGGAGGGAATCCAGTCCAGGAAGCTCCTCACCTCCGGATATTACGGCATCCCCCTCCTCAACAACAAACCCAAAGGTGAGTCTGGGATAGGAAAGGGGGAGGTGGGGGGGCTGAACGGCCTCCCTTCTCTCTCTCTCTCTCTCTCCCGCGGGGTCGGGACACGATGCCGAAACCATTGCAGAATTCCAAGAAGTGTTTGGGACAAGCTCTGAGGGGTGGGACCGTCAGGTGCAAACCCGCATGTGCCCCCCCCCACCCCCCCACCCCCCCCCCCCAAACTCGAGGGAGGGGATTTGATCTCACTGATGACGAGAGAGGAGGCGCCTGGCTACTGGGTGAGGGGCCTTTCCTAACAACGCGGACAAGAGCCTGGGTCAGACCACCCCCCCCCCCCACCCCCCAAAAATGCCCCCCAAAGTCCCCCCCCGCCCCCCTGCTCTTGAGGAAGGAGGTGAAACGCTGACAGGCGGACGCAAGACAATCACTCACACGGCACCGAAACAGACCCTTCGGCCCATCCAGCCCGTGCTGACCCTAATCCCCAAACTAACCCAGTCCCCCCTCCCCCGCCTGCTCCTGGCCCATCTCCCTCCAACCCTTTCCTGTCCATGTCCTTATCCAAATCCCTTTTAAATGTTGTAACTGTCCCCCCCCCCTCCCCGCCCACTTCCTCAGGAAGGTAATTCCACACACGGACCACCCTCTGGGGAAAACAGTTGCCCCTCGTGTCTTTTTTAAATCTTTGCCCTCTCACCTTGCCCTCTCACCCTAAACCTAGTCTACAGCCA
>NC_092772.1:47669378-47671878 GCF_047496795.1 Chiloscyllium punctatum
GGGGAGGGGGACTGGGTTAGCTTGGGGATTAGGGTCAGCACGGGCTGGATGGGCCGAAGGGTCTGTTTCGGTGCCGTGTGAGTGATTGTCTTGCGTCCGCCTGTCAGCGTTTCACCTCCTTCCTCAAGAGCAGGGGGGCGGGGGGGACTTTGGGGGGCATTTTTGGGGGGTGGGGGGGGGGGTGGTCTGACCCAGGCTCTTGTCCGCGTTGTTAGGAAAGGCCCCTCACCCAGTAGCCAGGCGCCTCCTCTCTCGTCATCAGTGAGATCAAATCCCCTCCCTCGAGTTTGGGGGGGGGGGGGTGGGGGGGACATGCGGGTTTGCACCTGACGGTCCCACCCCTCAGAGCTTGTCCCAAACACTTCTTGGAATTCTGCAATGGTTTCGGCATCGTGTCCCGACCCCGCGGGAGAGAGAGAGAGAAGGGAGGCCGTTCAGCCCCCCCACCTCCCCCTTTCCTATCCCAGACTCACCTTTGGGTTTGTTGTTGAGGAGGGGGATGCCGTAATATCCGGAGGTGAGGAGCTTCCTGGACTGGATTCCCTCCAGGATGTTATCCCGACAGACGGTGCTCTCACAGTCGCTACAGGTCGGCTGGTCTTCCGCTGAAAGGTACGGGGAGAGGGGACTGAGACCCGCAGCCTCATGTTCCCCCAGGACAACCCAACACCTCACCCCCCCCCCCCCCCCCCCCCACCATCCAATATCCCCTGGGATCTGGGAGACGGAGAGACCAGGGCTCACTCTCCCTCCAGTCTGGGAGATGGAATATGGGGCTGAATGGCCTCCTGTTCCTGTGTAATAGGCTGGGGGAGGAGGGGCTGAATGGTCTCCTGTTCCTGTGTGACAGGCTGGAGGAGGAGGGGCTGAATGGTCTCCTGTTCCTGTGTAACAGGCTGGAGGGGGAGGGGCTGAATGGTCTCCTGTCCCTGTGTGACAGGCTGGAGGAGGAGGCTGAATGGTCTCCTGTTCCTGTGTGACAGGCTGGGGGAGGGAGGGGCTGAATGGTCTCCTGTTCCTGTGTAACAGGCTGGAGGGGGAGGGGGCTGAATGGCCTCCTGTTCCTGTGTAACAGGCTGGAGGGGGAGGGGGCTGAATGGCCTCCTGTTCCTGTGTAACAGGCTGGAGGAGAGAGGATGAATGGCCTGCTGCTGTCCCAGTGTGAGGGGGGTGTGGTAGTGTTCCTGCTCCTACCTGCCCTGGGCCCGATGTCCCGGTCTGCGATCAGGATGTTGCTGTTGGGATGTCGGAATCCCAACTCAATCCAGTTACTGTGGCTATAGAAATCCTGAGGGAGAGACCGAGAGAGTCAGGGAGAGAGGGAGAGAGAGAGAAGGAGGGAGCGAGAAAGAAAGGGAGGGAGAGAGAGAGTGAGTGCGTATGTGTTTGAGTGTGAGTGTGTGTGTGTGCGTGTGAGTGTGTGTGAGAGTGTGAGTGTTTGAGTGTGTGAGTGTTTGTGTGAGTGTTTGTGTGAGTGTTTGTGTGTGTGAGTATGTGAGTGTGTGTGCGCGTGTGTGAGTGTGTGTGAGTGTGTGTGTGAGTGTGTGTAAGTGTGGGTGTGTGAATATGTGTGAGTAAGTGTGCATGTGTGAGTGTGTGTGAGTGTATGAGTGTGAGTGTGTATGTGTGCGAGTGTGTGCACGTGAGAGTGTGTGTGTGTATGTATGAGTGTGTGTGTGTGTGAATGTGTGTGTGAGTGTGTGTGTGAGTGTACGTGTGTGGGTGAGTGTGTGTGTGATGTGTGTGAGTGTGTGTTTCTGTGTGTGTGTGAGTATGTGTGTGAGAGTGTGTGTGAGAGTGTGTGTGAGTGTGTGCGTGTGTGTGTGAGTGTGTGTGTGAGTGTGTGTGTGTGAGTGAGTGTGAGTGTGAGTGTGTGTGTGAGTGTGTAAGTGTGTGTGAGTGTGAGTGTGTGTGTGTGTGAGCATGTGAATGTGTGTTTGTGAGTGTGTATGTGTGTGTGAGTGTGTGTGTGTGTTTGTGTGTGTGTGTGAGTATGCATGTGAGTGTGTGTGTGTATGAGTGTGACTGTGTATGTGTGCGTGTGTGAGTGTAAGAGTGTGTGTGTGAGTGCCTGTGTGTGTGAGTGTGTGTGTGAGTGTATGTGTGAGTGTGAGTGTGTGTTTGATGTGTGTGTGTGAGCGTGAGTGTGTGTTTGATGTGTGAGTGTGTGTGTGTGTGTGTGTGTGTGTGTGTGTGTGAGTGTGTGTGAGTGTGTGTGTGTGTGAGTGTGAGTGTGTAACAGCTGACCTGTATGGGATGGAGGAGGCGTCCCAGGTTTTTCCGAGCGGATTGGAAGTCTCCGCTCTCGATATTCCGGACCACGCTGGCGAACTGCTGGAGGACTCGGGCCTTTCCCTCCTGCAGCGTCTCCGAGTCAAAATGACGAGAGGGACTGAAGAAATAATAAAGATCCACCAGCACATTGTGGGCAGCGATGGTCTCCAGGACAGCACTGAATCGGGACACAGAGACTCTCCCTCCATAATACAGCCCAAAGAGA
>NC_092772.1:47676878-47711052 GCF_047496795.1 Chiloscyllium punctatum
GCTGGGAGTCTCACCGGGATGGAGTTGGACGCCAGGACGTTGCCCTCGTAGTTCGGAACCTGCTGGAACATTCTGTAGATGACCCGCAGTGCCCCCCTCCTGGTGATGTCAGAGTGAGTCACCCCAGGGTTGAATAGCTGGAAGAAGCTGTTGGGTTGGAAGCTGAGAATGGCCTTGGCACACAGGAAGACCAGCATTCCCGGGAATAACGTCTTCATCTTCACTCGGACACTGAGAGAGGAGGAGGAAGCTCCATCAGACACACAGCCACCAATTCACCAGTTCATCCCATTAACCCCACTCCCACTGCCCTGTGTGCACTCAGCTCCCCCCCCTCACACACTTACCCCCTCCCACAGGCACTTGGGTCAGTGCTGAGGGAGTGGGCACTGTCGGAGGGTCAGTGCTGAGGGAGTGGGCACTGTCGGAGGGTCAGTGTTGAGGGAGTGGGCACTGTCGGAGGGTCAGTGCTGAGGGAGAGCCGCACTGTTGGAGGGTCAGTGCTGAGAGAGTGGGCACTGTCGGAGGGTCAGTGCTGAGGGAGTGGGCACTGTCGGAGGGTCAGTGCTGAGGGAGTGGGCACAGTCGGAGGGTCAGTGCTGAGGGAGTGGGCACTGTCGGAGGGTCAGTGCTGAGGGAGTGGGCACAGTCGGAGGGTCAGTGCTGAGGGAGTGGACACTGTCGGAGGGTCAGTGCTGATGGAGTGGGCACAGTCGGAGGGTCAGTGCTGAGGGAGTGGGCACTGTCGGAGGGTCAGTGCTGAGGGAGTGGGCACTGTCGGAGGGTCAGTGCTGAGGGAGTGGGCACTGTCAGAGGGTCAGTGCTGAGGGGGTGGGCACTGTCGGAGGGTCAGTGCTGAGGGAGCGGGCACTGTCGGAGGGTCAGTGCTGAGGGAGTGGGCACAGTCGGAGGGTCAGTGCTGAGGGAGCGGGCACTGTCGGAGGGTCAGTGCTGAGGGAGTAGGCATAGTCGGAGGGTCAGTGCTGAGGGAGTGGGCACTGTCGGAGGGTCAGTGCTGAGGGAGTGCCGCACTGTCGGAGGGTCAGTGCTGAGGGAGTGGGCACTGTCGGAGGGTCAGTGCTGAGGGAGTGGGCACTGTCGGAGGGTCAGTGCTGAGGGAGTGGGCACTGTCGGAGGGTCAGTGCTGAGGGAGTGGGCACTGTCGGAGGGTCAGTGCTGAGGGAGTGGGCACAGTCGGAGGGTCAGTGCTGAGGGAGTGGACACTGTCGGAGGGTCAGTGCTGATGGAGTGGGCACAGTCGGAGGGTCAGTGCTGAGGGAGTGGGCATTGTCGGAGGGTCAGTGCTGAGGGAGTGGGCACTGTCGGAGGGTCAGTGCTGAGGGAGTGGGCACTGTCAGAGGGTCAGTGCTGAGGGGGTGGGCACTGTCAGAGGGTCAGTGCTGAGGGAGCGGGCACTGTCGGAGGGTCAGTGCTGAGGGAGTGGGCATTGTCGGAGGGTCAGTGCTGAGGGAGTGGGCACTGTCGGAGGGTCAGTGCTGAGGGAGTGGGCACTGTCAGAGGGTCAGTGCTGAGGGGGTGGGCATAGTCGGAGGGTCAGTGCTGAGGGAGCGGGCACTGTCGGAGGGTCAGTGCTGAGGGAGTGGGCACAGTCGGAGGGTCAGTGCTGAGGGGGTGGGCACTGTCAGTGCATGCTGAGTCTGGTTTATAACGAAAGCCCAATACAGATTTTCTTGGTGAAACTCAGCAGCTCTCTCGACACGAATGGAGAGTGAAAGAACATTCACGTTATTGATGGGAATGACAGCTCCCGCGATGGTGAATTAAGGAGATTCTGTACAGTCGGAGTAAGAGAGACCGTGAGAATCAGACAGAGACTGTGTCGTGGAGTAATTACTTACCTGACCTCTGGTGTGAGACGGATTTCAGACTGCCTACTCTCAGTCCTGTCTGCTGATATTTATCCGTTTTTGAGGGATTGTGATTCCGGAACACAGAGCCGAAGCGTCAGAGTTGTGGGGATTAGGCTGTGGGGTGAGGTTGTTGACTGATAGAGCTGGGGATTTACTGCATTTATTTGGAATCCAGCTCCTCACATGCCAAGTCATCTCCGATCTGCTTTTTAAATGGAGGTCACGCACTTTCCAAACGTGTATTTCCGCATTCGCATTCCAACAAGGGAATCCTCTACTCCCACTCTCACAGCTCCTCAGGCAGCACCTTCCAAACCCACGGCCACTTCCATCTAGAAGGACAAGGGGCAGCAGGTACATGGGAACACAACCCCACCCCCCTTCAAGTTCCCCTCCGAGCTCCCTCACCATCCCGACTTGGAAATCTATCAGCCGTTCCTTCCTGGGTCAGAATCCTGGGATTTCCTCCCTCAGGAACGTGGAGTCACAGAGCTGTACAGCATGGAGACTGGCCCTTCGGCCCATCCCGTCCATGCTGACCCAGATATCCCAACCCAATCTAGTCCCACCTGCCAGCACCCGGCCCATATCCCCCCAAACCCCTTCCTATTCATGTCCCCATCCAGATGCCTTTTAAATGCTGTCATTGTACCAGCCTCCACCACTTCCTCTGGCAGCTCATTCCATACACGTACCACCCTCTGGGGGAAAAAGTTGCCCCTTACGTCCCTTTTATATCTTTCCCCTCTCACCCTAAACCTATGCCCCTCTAGTTCTGGACTCCCCCACCCCCAGGGAAAAGACCTTGTCTATTTACCCTATCCATGCCCCTCATGATTTTATAAACCTCTATAAGGTCACCCCTCAGCCTCCGACGCTCCGGGGAAAACAGCCCCAGCCTGTTCAGCCTCTCCCTGTAGCTCAGACCCTCCAACCCTGGCAACATCCTTGTAAATCTTTTCTGAACCCTTTCAAGTTTCACAACCTCCTTCCTGTAGCAGGGAGACCGGAATTGCACACAATATTCCAAAAGTGTACGTTGTTTTCCTGATGCGAGGATTAAGGACATCTCTAAATAATTCAGTTATAAAGGGGCCAGTGAGAAACAGGAAGTAATTGTTCACATTGGTGGGAATGACATTTATAAAGTGGTACAGAGTGAATTGACGAGGTTAGGTAGAAGATTAAAAAATAGAACTGTGGAAGTAATAATCTCTGGTTTACTCCCAATATCACACGCAACAATGGGAGGAGCTAAAGGATTTAGATTAGATTCCCTACAGTGTGGGAAACAGGCCCTTCGGCCCAACTGATCTACAGTGAGCCTCCGAAGAGTAACCCACCCAGACCCCATTTCCCTCTGACTAATGCACCTAACACTGCGGGCAATTTAACATGGCCAATTCACCCCAACCTGCAAATCTTTGGACTCAACAATGGGAGGGACGAAAGGATTTATCTCCTTTCTCCATGACTGAAGAGGTGGGGTATCATTCAGGGACAGAAAAGACCTGGTTAAAAAGGATGGGGTTTCACCAGAACTGGAAGGGGACCGATACCTGAGAAGGGAGACCTGCTTGTTCCACTAAGGGAGACTTCGTCCTGAGAGAGAGGGGGAGTGCGGTGTAGACTGAAGGATTGATTGGGAAGGCTCCATATGTGAGGAATGAAAGATGAGAGAGAGTGTCACTGTATGGAGTAATTCTGAAGAATTAAACTGCATTGACTTCAATGCAAGGAGTCTGACATAAGACAGACGAGCTGCGGGAATGTTTGGGACCATGGGATTGCTACATCATAGCTGTGACAGAACCTTGGCTGTGAGTTGGACAGGACTGGGAGCTCACTGGGTAAAAACAAATTACTGCAGATGCTGGACTCGGAAACCCAAAGAGAAAGTGCTGGAAAATCTCCGCAGGTCTGGCAGCATCAGTAAGGAGAGAAACGAGCTGACGTTTCGAGACTAACTGACCCGTGTATGGAATGAGCTGCCAGAGGAAGTGGTGGAGGCTGGTACAATGACAGCATTTAAAAGGCATCTGGATGGGGACATGAATAGGAAGGGGTTTGGGGGGATATGGGCCGGGTGCTGGAGGGTGGGACTAGATTGGGTTGGGATATCTGGGTCAGCATGGACGGGTTGGGCCGAAGGGTCTGTTTCCGTGCCGTACACCTCTATGACTCCATGACCCATTGTCAAAGCTTTACTTTGACAGTTAGTCTCGAAACGTCAGCTCGTTTCTCTCCTTACAGATGCTGCCAGACCAACGGAGATTTTCCAGCACTTTCTTTTTTGGTTTCAGGACCGGTGGCTCAGTGTTCCGGTCTTTAGGTCCGAGAGGAAAGACAGGAAGGGAGGCAAGAAAGTAAGGGGGAATGGGGTTTCTAATTAAAGAATAACTGGGTGACACGGTGCCTCAGTGGTTCACACTGCTGCCTCCCAGCGCCAGGGACCCCGGTTCGATCCCACCCTCGGGCGACTGTCTGTGTGGGGTTTGCACATTCTCCCCGTGTCTGTGTGGGTTTCCTCCCACAGTCCAAAGAAATGCAGGTTAGGGTGGATTGGCCATGGGGAATTGTCCCATAGTGCCCAGGGATGTGCAGGTTAGGGTGGATTGGCCATGGGGAATTGTCCCATAGTGCCCAGGGATGTGCAGGTTAGGGTGGATTGGCCATGGGGAATTGTCCCATAGTGCCCAGGGATGTGCAGGTTAGGGTGGATTGGCCATGGGAAATTGTCCCATAGTGCCCAGGGATGTGCAGGTTAGGGTGGATTGGCCATGGGGAATTGTCCCATAGTGCCCAGGGATGTGCAGGTTAGGGTGGATTGGTCATGGGAAATTGTCCCATAGTGCCCAGGGATGTGCAGGTTAGGGTGGATTGGCCATGGGGAATTGTCCCATAGTGCCCAGGGATGTGCAGGTTAGGGTGGATTGGTCATGGGAAATTGTCCCATAGTGCCCAGGGATGTGCAGGTTAGGGTGGATTGGCCTTGGGGAATTGTCCCATAGTGTCCAGGGATGTGCAGGTTAGGGTGGATTGGCCATGGGAAATTGTCCCATAGTGCCCAGGGATGTGCAGGTTAGGGTGGATTGGCCATGGGAAATTGTCCCATAGTGTCCAGGGATGTGCAGGTTAGGGTGGATTGGCCAAGGGAAATAGTCCCATAGAGCCCAGGGATGTGAGGTTAGGGGGGATTGGCCGTGGGAAATTCTCCCATAGTGTCCAGGGATGTACAGGTTTGGGTGGTTTGGCCATGGGAAATTGTCCCATAGTGTCCAGGGATGTACAGGTTTGGGTGGGTTGGCCATGGGAAATTGTCCCATAGTGCCCAGGGATGTGCAGGTCAGGGTGGATTGGCCATGGGAAATTGTCCCATAGTGCCCAGGGATGTGAGGTTAGGGGGGATTGGCCGTGGGAAATTCTCCCATAGTGTCCAGGGATGTACAGGTTTGGGTGGGTTGGCCATGGGAAATTGTCCCATAGTGTCCAGGGATGTACAGGTTTGGGTGGGTTGGCCATGGGAAATTGTCCCATAGGGCCCAGGGATGTGAGGTTAGAGGGGATTGGCCATGGGAAATTGTCCCATAGTGTCCAGGGATGTGCAGGTTAGGGGGGATTAGCCATGGGAAATTGTCCCACAGTGCCCAGGGATGTGCAGGTTAGGGTGGGTTGGCCGAGGGAAATTTGTCCATTGTGCCCAGGGATGTGCAAGTTAGGGTGGATTGGCCGTGGGAAATTGTCCCACAATGTGCAGGGACGCGAAGTTTAGGGTGGATTGGCAGTGGGAAATTGTCCCATAGTGCCCAGGGACATACAGGTTAGGGGGGATTGGCTGTGGGTAATTGTCCCATAGTGTCCAGGGATGTGCAGTTTAGGGTGGATTGGCCATGGGAAATTGTCCCACAGTGTCCAGGGACGCGCAGTTTAGGGTGGATTGGCAGTGGGACATTGTCCCTTAATGCCCAGGAATTTAGAGGTTAGGGTGGATTTACCATCAGAAATTGTCCCATAGTGCCCAGGGATGTGCAGGTTAGGGTGGATTGGCCATGGGAAATTGTCCCATAGTGCCCAGGGATGTGCAGGTTAGGGTGGATTGGCCATGGGAAATTGTCCCATAGTGCCCAGGAATGTGCAGGTAAGGGTGGATTGGCCATGGGAAATTGTCACAGTGTCCAGGGATGTGCAGATTAGGGTGGGTTGGCCATCGGAAATTGTCCTATAGTGCCCTGGGATGCACAGGTTAAGGTGGATTTACGGTGGGAAATTGTCCCATACTGTTCAGGGATGTGCAGGTTAGGGTGGGATTGGCCATGGGAAATTGTCCCATAGTGTCAAGGGATGTGCAGGTTAGGGTGGGTTGGCCATGGGGAATTGTCCCATAGTGCCCAGGGATGTGCAGGTTAGGGTGGGTTGGCCATGGGAAATTGTCCCATAGTGCCCAGGGATGTGCAGGTTTGGGAGGTAGGCCATGGGAAATTGTCCCATAGTGCCCAGGGATGTGCAGGTTAGGGTGGATTGGCCAAGGGAAATTGTCCCATAGTGCCCAGGGATGTGCAGGCTAGGGTGGATTTACCATGGGAAATTGTCCCTTAGTCTCCAGGGATGTGCAGGTTAGGGTGGGTTGGCCATGGGAAATTGTCCCATAGTGCCCAGGGATGTGCAGGTTAGGAGGGGTTGCACATGGGAAATTATCCCATCGTGCCCAGGGATGTGTAAGTTAGGGTGGATTGGCCGTGGGAAATTGTCCCACAGTGTCCAGGGACGCGCTGTTTAGGGTGGATTGACCATGGGAAATTGTCCCATAGTGCCCAGGGATGTGCAGGTTAGGGTGGATTGACTATGGGGCATTGTCCCATAGTGCCCAGGGATGTACAGGTTAGGGTGGGTTGGCCATGGGAAATTGTCCCATAGTGTCCAGGGATGTGCAGGTTAGGGTGGATTGGCCATGGGAAATTGTCCCACAGTGTCCAGGGATGTGCAGGTTCGGGTGGATTGGCCATAGGGAACTGTCCTATAGTGCCCAGGGATGTGCAGGTTAGGGTGGATTGGCCATGGGGAATTGTCCCATAGTGTCCAGGGATGTGCAGGTTAGGGTGGATTAGCCATGGGAAATTGTCCCATAGTCTCCAGGGATGTGCAGGTCAGGGTGGATTGGTCATGGGGTATTGTCCCATAGTGCCCAGGGATGTGCAGGTTTGGAGGGGTTGGCCATGGGAAATTGTCCCATAGTGCCCAGGGATGTGCAGGTTAGGGTGGATTGGCTATTGGGAATTGTCCCAAAGTCTCCAGGGATGTGCAGGTTAGGGTGGATTGGCCATGGGAAATTGTCCCAGGATGTCCAGGGATGTGCAGTTTAGGGTGGATTGGCCATGGGAAATTGTCCCACAGTGTCCAGGGATGTGCAGGTTAGGGTGGGTTGGCCATGGGAAATTGTCCCATCGTGTCCAGGGATGTGCAGGTTAGGGTGGGTTGGCCATGGGAAATTGTCCCACAGTGTCCAGGGATGTGCAGGTTAGGGTGGATTGACCATGGGAAATTGTACCATAGTGCCCAGGGATGTGCAGGTTAGGGTGGATTAGCCATGGGAAATTGTGCCATAGTGCCCAGGGATGTGCAGGTTAGGGTGGATTGGCCATGGGAAATTGTCCCATAGTACCCAGGGATGGGGAGCAGGTTAGGGTGGATTGGCCAAGGGAAATTGTCCCATAGTGCCCAGGGATGTGCAGGTTAGGGTGGATTGGCCATGGGAAATTGTCCCATAGTGCCCAGGGATGTGCAGGTTAGGGTGGATTGGCCATGGGAAATTGTCCCATAGTGCCCAGGGATGTGCAGGTTAGGGTGGATTGGCCATGGGAAATTGTCCCATAGTGCCCAGGGATGTGCAGGTTAGGGTGGATTGGCCATGGGAAATTGTCCCATAGTGCCCAGGGATGTGCAGGTTAGGGTGGATTGGCCATGGGAAATTGTCCCATAGTGCCCAGGGATGTGCAGGTTAGGGTGGATTGGCCATGGGAAATTTTCCCATAGTGCCCAGGGATGTGCAGGTTAGGGTGGGTTGGTCATGGGGAATTGTCCCATAGTGCCCAGGGATGTGCAGGTTAGGGTGGGTTGGTCATGGGGAATTGTCCCATAGTGCCCAGGGATGTGCAGGTTAGGGTGGGTTGGTCATGGGGAATTGTCCCATAGTGTCCAGGGATGTGCAGGTTAGGGCGGATTGGTCATGGGGAATTGTCCCATAGTGCCCAGGGATGTGCAGGTTAGGGTGGGTTGGTCATGGGGAATTGTCCCATAGTGCCCAGGGATGTGCAGGTTAGGGTGGGTTGGTCATGGGGAATTGTCCCATAGTGCCCAGGGATGTGCAGGTTAGGGTGGGTTGGTCATGGGGAATTGTCCCATAGTGTCCAGGGATGTGCAGGTTAGGGTGGGTTGGTCATGGGGAATTGTCCCATAGTGCCCAGGGATGTGCAGGTTAGGGTGGGTTGGCCATGGGAAATTGTCCCATAGTGCCCAGGGATGTGCAGGTTAGGGTGGATTGGCCATGGGAAATTGCCCGTAGTGTTAGGTGCATTAGTCAATGGTGAATATCGGGGATTGGGGATGGATGGGTTACTCTTCGGCGGGTCGGTGTGGACTGGCTGGGCTGTAGGGCCTGTTTCCACACTGTAGGGAATCTAATTTAATCTCATCTTATCTCTGTAACCATAGATGGGTTCCAATTGGCACTAAGAGAGTACGGATCCCCTTGATAGGATGGTAATATTGTCACCTCCAGAGAAACAGGTCCGTCGAGAGGTCTCAGATATATCTGAGTCTAATAAGGTTGTAATAAAGGGGAGAGTTTAATTTTCCAAACATAGAACATAGAAACGTACAGCACAGAACAGGCCCTTCGGCCCACGATGTTGTGCCGAGGATTAATCCTAATCTGAAATAAAATAATCTAACCTACGCATCCCTCAACTCCCTGCTCTCCAAGTGTATGTCCAACAGTCACTTAAATGACTCTGCTTCCACCACCACAGCTGGCAACACATCCCATGCATTCACAACACTCTGCGTAAAAAACCTACCTCTGACCTCTCCTTTATACCTTCCTCCTAATATCTTCAAACTCTGACCCCTCGTCCCTGTCCATCCTGCCCTGGGGAAAGGTCTCTGCCTATTGACTCGATCTATTCCTCTCATTATCTTGTACACCTCGATCAGGTCACCTCTCTCCCTCCTTCTCTCCAGAGAGAAAAGTTTGAGTTTATTCCTAAGACAAGCCCTCCAGTCCGGGCAGCATCCTGGGAAACCTTCTTTGCACCCTCTCCAAAACCTCTGTATCTTTCC
Organism: Chiloscyllium punctatum; assembly: GCF_047496795.1. Taxonomy (NCBI): domain Eukaryota; kingdom Metazoa; phylum Chordata; class Chondrichthyes; order Orectolobiformes; family Hemiscylliidae; genus Chiloscyllium; species Chiloscyllium punctatum. Next base: position 47,686,085 of record NC_092772.1, read on the forward strand.
TATAGTCGGGCGACCAGAACTGGACACAATATTCCAAGTGTGGTCTCACCAGGGACTTGTAGAGCTGCAGCAAAACCTCGTGGCTCTTAAACCCGATCCCCCTGTTAATGAAAGCCAAAACGCCATATGCTTTCTTAACAACCCTCTCCACTTGGGGCTGCCATAGTATTAAAGGTTTGGATGGTGAAGGATTTGTTAACTATATTGAAGAGAATTTTCTTTATCAATGTGTAAATGTCCCAACGAGTGGGAGAGCAAAACTTGCATAATAAGGTTAAAAATCACACAGCAGCAGGTTCTAGTCCAACAGGTTTATTTGGAAGCACTAGCTTTCGGGGAGCCAATTGTATTGTTCAGTCACAGGTTGGTGAATGTGTGGTCAAACATCACAGTGTCATGCAACTGATGCATTATATTGAACAAACCTGGATTACTGTTAAGTCTTTAATCTTTTAGAATGGGTTCCAGGTTTCGATTTATTAATATGTAAATCCCAGAACTCCTTTCAAATCACATTCCTGAGATAACGTAAGGTTTTTTTTTAAAAATGGTGACAGCTCAGCTCAGACAATGCATTAAAGATGTGAGGTTAGAGTTTGTTTGTATCTCAATCTTGAGTCAGACTGGTTCTATTTCCAAAGCAAGAATTTATAAAATGTCTTATGGACTGTTAAAAAATATCGACTGCCGACAGATTGCGTGTGTTTTTGAACAAAATAGAATGCGCCTGCAAAATGCAAATTCACTTCAGACACTTATATGTGTGTGTGAGGGAGAGAAAGAGTGAGTAAGTGTGTAAGGGAGAGAGTGTGTGTGCGTGTGTGCACGTGCACATGTGTGTGAGGAACAGAGAGAGTGAGAGAGTATATGTGAGTGTGTGTGAGGGAGAGAGAGTGTGTGCGTATGGGTGCGTGAGGGAGAGAGAGAGAGTGTGTGTAAGAGAGAGAGAGTGAGAGTATGTGTGAGTGTGTGTGAGGGAGAGAGAGTGTGTGCGTATGGGTGTGTGAGGGAGAGAGAGAGCGTATGTGTGCGTGTGTGTGAGGGAGAGAGAGTGTGTGTGAGAGAGAGAGTGAGAGAGTATGTTTGAGTGTGTGTGAGGGAGAGAGAGTGTGTGCATATGGGTGTGTGAGGTAGAGAGAGAGAGTGTGTGTGAGAGAGAGAGAGTGAGACCGTATGTGTGAGTGTGTGAGGGAGAGAGTGCGTGCACGTGAGGAGGAGAGGGAGAGAGAGAGAGTGTGTGAGGGAGAGAGTATGTGAAGGAGAGAGTGTGTGTGAGGGAGAGAGTGTGTGTGGGAGAGCGTGTGTGGGGGAGAGAGAGTGTGTGCGTGTGTGAGAGAGAGTGTGTGTGTGAGAGAGAGTGTGTGAGAGAGAGAGTGTGTGTGAGAGAGAGTGTGTGTGTGAGAGAGTGTGTGAGTGTGTGAGGGAGAGAAAGTATGTGAGGGAGAGAGTATGTGTGTGTGAGGAGGAGAGGGAGAGAGAGAGTGTGTGGGGGAGAGAGAGTGTGTGAGTGTGTGAGGGAGAGAAAGTATGTGAGGGAGAGAGTATGTGTGTGTGAGGAGGAGAAGGAGAGAGAGAGTGTGTGTGTGGGAGAGAATGCGGGTGTGCATGCGTGTGAGGGAGAGAGATCTTGTGGAGTAAGGCAGGGCAAGTGACTGAAAGATTCATGGGGGAACACTTTGGGATGAGTGATCATAATTCTATTTGTTTGAAAATAGTTATAGAAAGGATAATTCTTCCAGAAAAGTTCACGGTTTTCATTGAATGACGCAAATTTGAATGGTATGAGACAAGAACTTCCAAAAGTTGATTGGAAGCGACTGTTCACAGGTAAATGGACAGTGGGATGACAAGAGATCAGAGGCATTAGGTTCCAGTCAGAGTGAAAAGGAAGGCTGGTAAGGTTAGGGATCAATGGATGAACAATGATATTGAGATTCTCGTGAAGAACAAAACAGAATCATATGTTAGATAGAGACGCCTGGGATCAACTGAATCTCTTCGAGAGTATAAAGGGTTCAGGATCTAGTGGATCCCAGAACATTGTGTGAAGTTAGGGAGGAAACTCCCTTGTGGAAATATTTGGATCATCTATAACTATGGGGGAGGTGCTGGAGGACTGGACAGTGGGTAATGTACCTTTGTTTAAGAAAGACTGTCAGGAGAAGACCTGGGAATGATAGAACTGTGAGTCTGATATCAGCGGTGGGTAATTTGTTGGAGGGGATTCTGAAAGATTGGATTTCTACACATTCGGAAAGGCCGGGATTGATTCGGGATAGTCAGCACGGTTTTGTACGAGGGAAACCGTGTCTCACTGACTTGATGGTGTTTTTTTGAGGAAGTGACCAAGAGGATTGATGAGGGCAGAGCGATGGGTATTGTTCACTTGGACCTTCGTCAAGTCTTGCACCAAGGTTCCAGACGGTAGACTAACGAGTGAAGTTCGATCACAGGGGATTCAGGGTGAGCTTGGCCAGTCGGATACAGAATTGGTGGGAGACAGAGAGTGATGGGAGAGGGTGGTGTTTCAGACTGGAGGCCTGTGACCAGAGGTGTCCCACAGGGACCGGGGATGGGTTGACTGCTGTTGGTTATTTGTATAAACGATGTTGATGTGAATTTGGGAGACGTGGTTAGTTAGTTTGTGATGACACCGAGGTTGGTCGGATAGTGGACAGTGAAGGGGGTTATCTAAGGTTACAGAGGGATCCTGATCAAACGGGTCACTGGGCTGAGGAGGGGCAGGTGGAGTTTAATCGGGGTAAATGTGAGGGGTGGTATTTTGGTAAAACACACAGGGACGGGGCTTATCCAGTTAATGGTGGGGCCCTGGGTGGTGCTGGGGAACAGAAGGACCCAGGGGTTCAGGGACATCATCCCTTTGGAGTTTGTGTCGCACGTAGACAGGGGGGTTACGAAGCTCCCAGACCCACCTCCCAGGTGAAGCAGTCTGTCACTTGTCTCCCTCTCTCTCTCTCTGCGTCAGTCCCGTCGACTGTACTCCCCACTCACAATGTGGTCTCCGATCCATTGGCGCCATCCAAATTCAGACTGGGTGAGTGCTTTGCGGAACAACACCCCCCCCCCCCCCCCCAGCTCTATCTGTAGGAATGACCCCTGACCCCTGACCCCTGGTAGCATTGCCATTTCGATCAAATCCACACCCCCACCCAGCCTCCACAGGGACGTGGGAGTGTCACTGGCTGGGCCCAGTATTTCCCGCCCCGTCCCTAGTTGCCCCCCCCTTGAGAAGGAGGGGGTGAGCTGCCTCCCTGACCCACTGCAGTCCATGTGCTGGAGGGTAGACCCACAATGTCCCTGAGGGAGGGAATCCCAGGATTCTTACCCAGGAAGGAACGGCCGATAGATTTCCAAGTCGGGATGGTGAGGGGCTCGGAGGGGAACTTGAAGGGGGTGGGGGTGGTGTCCCCATGTACCTGCTGCCCCTTGTCCTTCTCGATGGAAGTGGCCGTGGGTTTGGAAGGTGCTGCCTGAGGAGCTGTGAGAGTGGGAGTAGAGGATTCCCGTGTTGGAATGCGAATGCGGAAATACACGTTTGGAAAGTGCGTGACCTCCCTTTAAAAAGCAGATCGGAGATGACTTGGCATGTGAGGAGCTGGATTCCAAATAAATGCAGTAAATCCCCAGCTCTATCAGTCAACAACCTCACCCCACAGCCTAATCCCCACAACTCTGACGCTTGATTTACAAGAATGTTGCCAGAGATGGAGGATCTGAGCCAAAGGGAGAGGCTGAATAAAATGGGGCTGTTTTCCCTGGAGCGTCGGAGGCTGAGGGGTGTCTTTTAGATTAGATTAGATTCCCCACAGTGTGGAAACAGGCCCTTCAGCCCAACCAGTCCACACCGAACCTCCGAAGAGCAACCCACCCAGACCCATTCCCCTCTGACTAATGCACTTAATGCTAGGGGACAATTTCCCATGGCCAATCCACCCTAACCTGCACATCCCTGGGCACTATGGGACAATTTCCCATGGCCAATCCACCCTAACCTGTACATCCCTGGGCACGATGGGACAATTTCCCATGGCCAATCCACCCTAACCTGTACATCCCTGGGCACAATGGGACAATTTCCCATGGCCAATCCACCCTAACCTGTACATCCCTGGGCACTATGGGACAATTTCCCATGGCCAATCCACCCTAACCTGTACATCCCTGGGCACTATGGGACAATTTCCCATGGCCAATCCACTCTAACCTGCACATCCCTGGGCACTATGGGACAATTTCCCATGGCCAATCCACCCTAACCTGCACATTCCTGGGCACTATGGGACAATTTCCCATGGCCAATCCACCCTAACCTGTACATCCCTGGGCACTATGGGACAATTTCCCATGGCCAATCCACCCTAACCTGCACATCCCTGGGCACTATGGGAAAAATTTCCCACGGCCAATCGACTCTAACCTGCACATCCCTTGGCACTATGGGACAATTTCCCATGGCCAATCCACCCTAACCTGCACATCCCTGGACACTATGGGACAATTTCCCATGGCCAATCCACCCTAACCTGCACATCCCTGGGCACTATGGGACAATTTCCCATGGCCAACCCACCCTAACCTGTACATCCCTGAGCACTATGGGACAATTTCCCATGGCCAATCCACCCTAACCTGTACATCCCTGGGCACAATGGGACAATTTCCCATGGCCAACCCACCCTAACCTGCACATCCCTGGGCACTATGGGACAATACCCCAGGGCCAACCCACCCTATCCTGCACATCCCTGGGCACTATGTGACAATTCCCCAAGGCCAATCCACCCTAACCTGCACATCCCTGGGCACTATGGGACAATTTCCCATGGCCAATCCACCCTAACCTGCACAACCCGGGACACTATGGGACAATTTCCCATGGCCAACCCACCCTAACCTGTACATCCCTGGACACTACGGGACAATTTCCCATGGCCAATCCACTCTAACCTGCACATCCCTTGGCACTATGGGACAATTTCCCATGGCCAACCCACCCTAACCTGCACATCCCTGGACACTATGGGACAATTTCCCATGGCCAACCCACCCTAACCTGTACATCCCTGAGCACTATGGGACAATTTCCCATGGCCAATCCACCCTAACCTGCACATCCCTGGGCACTATGGGACAATTTCCCATGGCCAATCCACCCTAACCTGCACATCCCTGGGCACTATGGGACAATTTCCCATGGCCAATCCACCCTAACCTGCACATCCCTGGGCACTATGGGACAATTTCCCATGGCCAACCCACCCTAACCTGTACATCCCTGGGCACAATGGGACAATTTCCCATGGCCAATCCACCCTAACCTGTACATCCCTGGGCACGATGGGACAATTTCCCATGGCCAATCCACTCTAACCTGCACATCCCTGGGCACTATGGGACAATTTCCCATGGCCAATCCACTCTAACCTGCACATTCCTGGGCACTATGGGACAATTTCCCATGGCCAATCCACCCTAACCTGCACATCCCTGGGGATTATGGGACAATTTCCCATGGCCAATCAACTCTAACCTGCACATCCCTTGGCACTATGGGACAATTTCCCATGGCCAATCCACCCTAACCTGCACATCCCTGGACACTATGGGACAATTTCCCATGGCCAATCCACCCTATCCTGCACATCCCTGGACACAATGGGACAATTTCCCATGGCCAATCCACCCTAACCTGCACATCCCTGGACACTATGGGACAATTTCCCATGGCCAATCCACCCTAACCTGCACATCCCTGGGCACTATGGGACAATTTCCCATGGCCAATCCACCCTAACCTGCACAACCCGGGACACTATGAGACAATTTCCCATGGCCAACCCACCCTAACCTGCACATCCCTGGGCACTATGGGACAATTTCCCATGGCCAATCCACCCTAACCTGTACATCCCTGGACTCTATGGGACAATTTCCCATGGCCAATCCACCCTAACCTGAATATCCCTGGTGACTATGGGACAATTTCCCATGGCCAACCCACCCTAACCTGCACATCCCTGGACACTATGGGACAATTTCCCATGGCCAACCCACCCTAACCTGTACATCCCTGGACACAATGGGACAATTTCCCATGGCCAACCCACCCTAACCTGCACATCCCTGGGCACTATGGGACAATTTCCCATGGCCAACCCACCCTAACCTGCACATCCCTGGGCACTATGGGACAATTTCCCATGGCCAACCCACCCTAACCTGCACATCCCTGGGCACTATGGGACAATTTCCCATGGCCAACCCACCCTAACCTGCACATCCCTGGACACTATGGGACAATTTCCCATGGCCAACCCACCCTAACCTGTACATCCCTGGACACAATGGGACAATTTCCCATGGCCAACCCACCCTAACCTGTACATCCCTGGGCACTATGGGACAATTTCCCATGGCCAACCCACCCTGACCTGCACATGCCTGGGCACTATGGGACAATTTCCCATGGCCAATCCACACAAACCCGCACATCCCTGGGCACCATCGGACAATTCCCATGGCCAATCCACCCTAAACTTGTTCATCCTTGGACACTATGGAACAATTTCCCATGGCCAATCCACCCTAACCTACACATTCCTGGACATTGTAGGACAATTCCCCATGGCCAATCCACCCTAACCTACACATCCCTGGACACTATGGGACAATTTCCCATGGCCAATCTACCCTAACCTGCATATCCCTGGGTACTATGGGACAATTTTCCATGGCCAATCCACCCTAACCTGCACATCCCTGGACATTATAGGACAATTCCCCATGGCCAATCCACCCTAACCTGCACATCCCTGGGCACTATGGGACAATTCCCCATGGCCAATCCACCCTAACCTGTACATCCGTGGGCACTATGGGACAATGTCCCATGGCCAATCCACCCTGACCTGCACATCCCTGGGGCACTATGGGACAATTTCCCATGGCCAATCCACCCTAACCTACACATCCCTGGACACTATAGGACAATTTCCCATGGCCAATCCACCCTAACCTGCACATCCCTGGGCACTATGGGACAATTCCCCATGGCCAATCCACCCTAACCTGTACATCCGTGGGCACTATGGGACAATGTCCCATGGCCAATCCACCCTAACCTACACATCCCTGGACACTATGGGACAATTTCCCATGGCCAATCCACCCTAACCTACACATCCCTGGACACTATGGGACAATTTCCCATGGCCAATCCACCCTAACCTGCACATCCCTGGGCACTATGGGACAATTTCCCATGGCCAATCCACCCTAACCTGCACATCCCTGGGCACTATGGGACAATTTCCCATGGCCAATCCACCCTAACCTGCACATCCCTGGGCACTATGGGACAATTTCCCATGGCCAACCCACCCTAACCTGTACATCCCTGGGCACAATGGGACAATTTCCCATGGCCAATCCACCCTAACCTGTACATCCGTGGGCACTATGGGACAATTTCCCATGGCCAATCCACTCTAACCTGCACATCCCTGGGCACTATGGGACAATTTCCCATGGCCAATCCACTCTAACCTGCACATTCCTGGGCACTATGGGACAATTTCCCATGGCCAATCCACCCTAACCTGCACATCCCTGGGGATTATGGGACAATTTCCCATGGCCAATCAACTCTAACCTGCACATCCCTTGGCACTATGGGACAATTTCCCATGGCCAATCCACCCTAACCTGCACATCCCTGGACACTATGGGACAATTTCCCATGGCCAATCCACCCTATCCTGCACATCCCTGGACACAATGGGACAATTTCCCATGGCCAATCCACCCTAACCTGCACATCCCTGGACACTATGGGACAATTTCCCATGGCCAATCCACCCTAACCTGCACATCCCTGGGCACTATGGGACAATTTCCCCATGGCCAATCCACCCTAACCTGCACAACCCGGGACACTATGAGACAATTTCCCATGGCCAACCCACCCTAACCTGCACATCCCTGGGCACTATGGGACAATTTCCCATGGCCAATCCACCCTAACCTGTACATCCCTGGACTCTATGGGACAATTTCCCATGGCCAATCCACCCTAACCTGAATATCCCTGGCGACTATGGGACAATTTCCCATGGCCAACCCACCCTAACCTGCACATCCCTGGACACTATGGGACAATTTCCCATGGCCAACCCACCCTAACCTGTACATCCCTGGACACAATGGGACAATTTCCCATGGCCAACCCACCCTAACCTGCACATCCCTGGGCACTATGGGACAATTTCCCATGGCCAACCCACCCTAACCTGCACATCCCTGGGCACTATGGGACAATTTCCCATGGCCAACCCACCCTAACCTGCACATCCCTGGGCACTATGGGACAATTTCCCATGGCCAACCCACCCTAACCTGCACATCCCTGGACACTATGGGACAATTTCCCATGGCCAACCCACCCTAACCTGTACATCCCTGGACACAATGGGACAATTTCCCATGGCCAACCCACCCTAACCTGTACATCCCTGGGCACTATGGGACAATTTCCCATGGCCAACCCACCCTGACCTGCACATGCCTGGGCACTATGGGACAATTTCCCATGGCCAATCCACACAAACCCGCACATCCCTGGGCACCATTGGACAATTCCCATGGCCAATCCACCCTAAACTTGTTCATCCTTGGACACTATGGAACAATTTCCCATGGCCAATCCACCCTAACCTACACATTCCTGGACATTATAGGACAATTCCCCATGGCCAATCCACCCTAACCTACACATCCCTGGACACTATGGGACAATTTCCCATGGCCAATCTACCCTAACCTGCATATCCCTGGGTACTATGGGACAATTTTCCATGGCCAATCCACCCTAACCTGCACATCCCTGGACATTATAGGACAATTCCCCATGGCCAATCCACCCTAACCTGCACATCCCTGGGCACTATGGGACAATTCCCCATGGCCAATCCACCCTAACCTGTACATCCGTGGGCACTATGGGACAATGTCCCATGGCCAATCCACCCTGACCTGCACATCCCTGGGGCACTATGGGACAATTTCCCATGGCCAATCCACCCTAACCTACACATCCCTGGACACTATAGGACAATTTCCCATGGCCAATCCACCCTAACCTGCACATCCCTGGGCACTATGGGACAATTCCCCATGGCCAATCCACCCTAACCTGTACATCCGTGGGCACTATGGGACAATGTCCCATGGCCAATCCACCCTAACCTACACATCCCTGGACACTATGGGACAATTTCCCATGGCCAATCCACCCTAACCTACACATCCCTGGACACTATGGGACAATTTCCCATGGCCAATTCACCCTAACCTGCACATCCCTGGGCACTATGGGACAATTTCCCATGGCCAATCCACCCTAACCTGCATATCCCTGGGTACTATGGGACAATTTCCCACGGCCAGCCCACCCTAACCTGCACATCCCTGGACATTATAGGACAATTCCCCATGGCCAATCCACCCTAACCTGCACATCCCTGGGCACTATGGGACAATTCCCCATGGCCAATCCACCCTAACCTGTACATCCGTGGGCACTATGGGACAATGTCCCATGGCCAATCCACCCTGACCTGCACATCCCTGGGGCACTATGGGACAATTTCCCATGGCCAATCCACCCTAACCTGCACATCCCTGGGCACTATGGGACAATTCCCCATGGCCAATCCACCCTAACCTGTACATCCGTGGGCACTATGGGACAATGTCCCATGGCCAATCCACCCTAACCTACACATCCCTGGACACTATGGGACAATTTCCCATGGCCAATCCACCCTAACCTGCACATCCCTGGGCACTATGGGACAATTCCCCATGGCCAATCCACCCTAACCTGTACATCCGTGGGCACTATGGGACAATTTCCCATGGCCAACCCACCCTAACCTGCACAACCCTGGGCACTATGGGACAATTTCCCATGGCCAATCCACCCTGACCTGTACACCTTTGGACTGTGGGAGGAAACTGGAGCACCCAGAGGAAACCCACGCAGACACGGGGAGAATGTGTAAACTCCACACAGACAGTCGCTCGAACGTGAGATTGAACTCGGGTCTCTGGCGTCGGGAGGCAGCAGAGTTAACCACTGAGGCACCATGGCACACGAGAGGTTTATAAAACCATGAGGGGCATGGAAAGGGTAAACAGACCAGGTCTTTACCTTGGGGATGGGGGAGTCCAGAACTAGAGGGGCAGAGGTTTCGGGTGAGAGGTGGAAAATATCAAAGGGACCTAAGAAGGGTAATCCACATAAGATCGCAGCATTCACCCCCTTAGTTGGAACACCGGGATTTTGTCTGGGATCAATGGATTCTGGAAGTCTCGGAGAGTCTCTTGCTTGGAAGGCCTATTTGAGGAAGAATTCTTCTTATTGGCTGAGTCATAACGGTGGGCTATCCAGTGGAGACCTCTTCGATTATTTTCAGATTCGGGCTGATATATGGAGAGGGACCGTGCTTTTGCCTCAGCCCTGTATGTCTGATCGTGACGACAGCAGTGCTGTGGTGGGTGGGCACTCTCTCGGTCATAACCCAGGACCCTCCACGGGGGCAGGGCATTTTGGAAGATTTGGAAAGACCTTATGGAGTTTGGAATCAGGAACTGGCAGCAGAAATCTCGTTGGAAGCGTGGGAGGTTGGCTGGGAGAATGAGGAAAAGATCTCGATTTGCAATAAAGCACAGGCCATACAACACAAGAGCCTCGACAGAGTGGTTATGGCCCCAGAGCGGTCTGCAAAAGTTGAGGAGGTCGCATCCGCAGGGCTCTGTAAATGCAAACCAAGTGACAACACTCTCACTCAGTGCCTGTGGTCGTGCCACAAGATCTGGAGGGAAGGGGGTACCTGAGCAAATGAGTTGGAAGTGATCCTGCGAGGTGAAGTCAAGATGGATCTGGTCGTCCTCCTTCTGGGATTGCCGCGTCTGTCCTCGCTCAATGAACACGCCAAGAGACTACTCAACGTGTGGTGTGAGAAAGAACATTCGAACCAGCTGGAGCTCAGAAACCTCCCAATCCACCCCCCCAGGTCCCACGGGGTGGCCCAGATTCACGATGGAGAATGTCCCCCAACACGTCCTGACCAATCAGACACACCAGAAAACACAACGTCCTGGCGACCCTTTTTAAATCACAGAGACGTGGACTTGTCTGCCTCAGGGCATTGACATGTGATCAGATTAGATTCCCCACAGTGTGGAAACAGGCCATTCGGCCCAACCAGTCCACACCAACTCTCCAAAGAGTAACCCAGTGAGACCTATTTCTGAACACTTACCCCTGACTAATGCACCTACCACGATGGGAAAATTTCCCATGGCCAATCCACCCTAACCTACACATCCCTGGGCACAATGGGACAATTTCCCATGGCCAATCCACCCTAACCTGCACATCCCTGGGCACTATGGGACAATTTCCCATGGCCAATCCACCCTAACCTACACATCCCTGGGCACTATGGGACAATTTCCCCATGGCCAATCCACCCTAACCTACACATCCCTGGGCACTATGGGACAATTTCCCCATGGCCAATCCACCCTAACCTACACATCCCTGGGCACTATGGGACAATTTCCCACGGCCAATCCACTCTAACCTGCACATCCCTGGGCACTATGGGACAATTTCCCATGGCCAATCCACCCTAACCTGCACATCCCTGGACACTATGGGACAATTTCCCATGGCCAATCCACCCTAACCTGCACATCCCTGGACACTATGGGACAATTTCCCATGGCCAATCCACCCTAACCTGCACATCCCTGGGCACTATGGGACAATTTCCCAATGGCCAATCCACCCTAACCTGCACATCCCTGGACACTATGGGACAATTTCCCGTGGCCAATCCACCCTAACCTGCACATCTTTGGACTCTGGGACGAAACTGGAGCACCCATAGGAAACCCACACAGACACGGGGAGAGTGTTCAAACCCCACACAGACAATCGCCCGAGGGTGGGATCGAACCTGGGTCCCTGGTGCCGGGAGGCAGCATTGCTGACCACTGAGCCACCGTGCCATCTGTATGAAGGCTGGATTTGGTGGTCCGGGGGTCTTGCGGGACTGAAGCCTGAATCTATACGGGACAATAACCGATGGTCCCAGTGATGGAAGCTTCAGTGAAAGTGCATCGAGTGGTGTAATGTAATTTAATTTAACTTGAATGTGATCGAAATTAAGTGAAATTGGTTTAGTTCAATTTAAGTTAATTTCATTTAACTTTTTAAGTTTAGTTATTTATTGAGCTGTAATGTGGAAAGACTGTTCTGTATCTTTCTGATATTTTGGTTTGGTTTGTAGAGTAGTACGAAGTTCATTGTTAATTTCACACAACATAAGGTTGTTATAACATCTTTTATACTTTTATAATTTTGTAAAAAATAAAAATCTTTTTCAATGAAAGGAAAGGAACCAGAGGGTGGTACGTGTATGGAATGAGCTGCCAGGGAAAGGGGTGGAGGCTGGTACAATGACAGCATTTAAAAGGCATCTGGATGGGGACATGAATAGGAAGGGGTTTGGGGGGATATGGGCCGGGTGCTGGCAACTGGGACCAGATTAGGTTGGGGTATCTGGGTTAGCATGGACGGGTTGGGCCGAAGGGTCTGTTTCTGTGCTGTGCAGCTCTGTGACTGCAACAGTTATCCTGAACAGACAATATTCCAACTTACATACACCCTGAGTGAAAACAGGATTGACCAGCAGATAGATCTATTGGATCCTCTTAGACTTTCCGAGGAGATTGGCGTGGTCAAAGGTAGGGACCCACTGAACACCCAAGAGAGAGAGAGAGAGAGAGTGAGGGGGGGGGCAGGGAAGAGGGGGAGGGGGAAAGAAGGGGAAGGGGAGGGAGAGGGAGAGGGGGAGAGAGAGAGAGGCAAATAGAGAAGGGGGAAAGGGAGAGAGAGGGAGAGGGAGAGAGAGGGAGACAGAGAGAGGGACAGGCTGAGAGAGAGGGAGAGAGAGAGGGGGAGGGAGAGAGAAACAGGAAGAAAGAGAGAGAGGGGCAAATAGAGAAGGGGAAAGGGGGAGAGAGACAGGGAGACACAGAGAGAGACAGGGGGAGAGAGAGGGAGAGAGAGAAACAGGAAGAGAGAGAGAGGGGCAAATAGAGAAGGGGGAAAGGGAGAGAGAGGGAGAGGGAGAGAGAGGGAGACACAGAGAGGGACAGGGGGAGAGAGAGGGAGAGGGAGAGAGAGAAACAGGAAGAGAGAGGGGGCAAATAGAGAAGGGGGAAAGGGGGAGGGGGGAGATAGAAGGAGATACAGAGAGGGACAGGGGAAGAGAGAGGGAGAGGGAGAGAGAGAGAAACAGGAAGAGAGAGAGGGGCAAATAGAGAAGGTGGAAAGGGGGAGAGAGAGAGAGAAACAGGAAGAGAAAGAGGGAGGGGGGGGGCAAATAGAGAAGGGGGAAAAGGACAGAGAGAGAAAGAGAGAGACTGTGCAAATCTCCAAGAGGTTCAGGAAGTACAGTAGACTGCAGAGGCTGAATCCAATCAGGGAGTATTGTTTTGTGTGAAAGCTTATTGTAATTTGATCCCGAATATGCTCCAAACACTTTACGTTGGGACTGACCTGACATTTTCAGGAATGTTCAGCTGCACTACTCCTCCAGAACGTTCAGGTCAGAAGGGGAGTCAGGAAAGAGCAGGCAACAAAACTCACCCCTGTGTTTACTAATCAGGGGAGACGTTCCTTGGAATGCTATTCAGAAAAAAAAATCCCTGTAAATATATCCCATGACGAGTAGACACTGTGAATAACACACAGAACAGCAGTCCCTGTGTGAATTACAGAGAACAGCCGTCCCTGTGTATATTATAGTAAACAGCAGTCCCTGTGTATGGGACATGAGTAATATCCCAAAAATTAAAGGGTGTCACGGGGCTGAGTTGAGTATGGTTGCCATTACGAAAGAGATAGTGCTAGAAAAGTTAAAAAGTCTTAAAATTGATAAATCTCCTGGCCCCAATGGGATACACCCTAGAGTTCTGAGAGAGGTTGCTGAGGAAATAGCAGAGGCATTGGTTGAGATCTTTCAAGAGTCACTGGAGTCAGGAAAGGTCCCGGATGATTGGAAGATGGCTGTAGTAACCCCCTTGTTCAAGAAAGGATCCAGGCAAAAGATGGAAAATTATAGGCCAATCAGCTTAACCTCGGTTGTTGGTAAAATTCTAGAATCCATCATTAAGGATGAGGTTTCTAAATTCTTGGAAGAGCAGAGTCTGATTAGAACAAGTCAGCATGGATTTAGTAAAGGGAGGTCGTGCCTGACAAACCTGTTGGAATTTTTTGAAGAGGTAACAAGTAGGTTAGACCAGGGAAACCCAGTGGATGTGGTCTATCTAGACTTTCAAAAGGCCTTTGATAAGGTGCCACACGGGAGGCTGCTGAGCAAGGTGAGGGCCCATGGTGTTCGAGGTGAGCTGCTGGGATGGATTGAGGATTGGCTGTCTAACAGAAGGCAGAGAGTTGGGATAAAAGGTTCTTTTTCAGAATGGCAGCCGGTGACGAGCGGTGTCCCGCAGGGTTCAGTGTTGGGACCACAGCTGTTCGCATTATATATTAATGATCTGGATGAGGGAACCGGGGGCATTCTAGCGAAGTTTGCCGATGATACGAAGTTAGGTGGACAGGCAGGTAGTACTGAGGAAGTGGGGAGGCTACAGAAGGATCTAGACAGTTTGGGAGAGTGGTCCAGGAAATGGCTGATGGAATTTAACGTGAACAAATGCGAGGTCTTGCACTTTGGCAAAAAGAATAAAAGCACAGACTACTTTCTAAACGGTGAGAAAATTAATAAAGCCAAAGCACAAAGGGATCTGGAGTGCTAGTCGAGGATTCTCTAAAGGTAAACATGCAGGTTGAGTCTGTGATTAAGAAAGCGAATGCAATGTTGTCTCTTATCTCAAGAGGGTTGGAATATAAAAGCAGAGATGTGCTACTAAGACTTTATAAAGCTCTGGTTAGGCCCCATTTGGAGTACTGTGTCCAGGTTTGGGCCCCACACCTCAGGAAGGACATACTGGCACTGGAACGTGTCCAGCGGAGATTCACACGGATGATCCCTGGAATGACAGGTCTAGCATATGAGGAACGGCTGAGGATACTGGGATTGTATTCGTTGGAGTTTAGAAGATTAAGGGGAGATCTAATAGAAACTTACAAGATAATACATGGCTTGGAAAGGTGGATGCTAGGAAATTGTTTCCGTTAGGTGAGGAGACTAGGACCCGTGGACACAGCCTTAGAATTAGAGGGGGTCAATTCAGAACAGAAATGCGGAGACATTTCTTCAGCCAGAGAGTGGTGGGCCTGTGGAATTCATTGCCACGGAGTGCAGTGGAAGCCGGGACGCTAAATGTCTTCAAGGCCGAGATTGATAGGTTCTTGTTGTCGAGAGGAATTAAGGGCTACGGGGAGAACGCTGCTAAGTGGAGCTGAAATGCGCATCAGCCATGATTGAATGGTGGAGTGGACTCGATGGGCCGAATGGCCTTACTTCCACTCCTATGTCTTATGGTCTTATGGTCTTATATTATAGAGAACAGCAGTCCCTGTGTGTATTATAGAGAATAGCAGTCCCTGTGAATATTGTAGTGAACAGCAGTCCCTGTGTATATTACAGAGAACAGCAGTCCCTGTGTGTATTATAGTGAACAGCAGTCCCTGTGTATATTGTAGTGAACAGCAGTCCCTGTGTGTATTATAGTAAACAGCAGTCCCTGTGTATATTATAGTAAACAGCAGTCCCTGTGTATATTATAGTGAACAGCAGTCCCTGTGTATATTATAGTGAACAGCAGTCCCTGTGTATATTACAGAGAACAGCAGTCCCTGTGTATATTATAGTAAACAGCAGTCCCTGTGTGTATTATAGAGAACAGCAGTCCCTGTGTGTATTATAGTAAACAGCAGTCCCTGTTTATATTACAGAGAACAGCAGTCCCTGTGTATATTATAGAGAACAGCAGTCCCTGTGTGTATTATAGAGAACAGCAGTCCCTGTGTGTATTATAGTAAACAGCAGTCCCTGTGTGTATTATAGTGAACAGCAGTCCCTGTGTATATTATCCAGAACAGCAGTCCCTGTGTGTATTATAGTGAACAGCAGTCCCTGTGTGTATTATAGTAAACAGCAGTCCCTGTGTGTATTATAGAGAACAGCAGTCCCTGTGTATATTATCCAGAACAGCAGTCCCTGTGTGTATTATAGAGAACAGCAGTCCCTGTGTGTATTATAGTGAACAGCAGTCCCTGTGTATATTATAGTGAACAGCAGTCCCTGTGTATATTACAGAGAACAGCAGTCCCTGTGTGTATTATAGAGAACAGCAGTCCCTGTGTGTATTATAGTAAACAGCAGTCCCTGTGTGTATTATAGTAAACAGCAGTCCCTGTGTGTATTATAGAGAACAGCAGTCCCTGTGTATATTATCCAGAACAGCAGTCCCTGTGTGTATTATAGAGAACAGCAGTCCCTGTGTGTATTATAGAGAACAGCAGTCCCTATGTGTATTATAGAGAACAGCAGTCCCTGTGTGTATTATAGTGAACAGCAGTCCCTGTGTATATTATAGTGAACAGCAGTCACTGTGTGTATTATACAGAACAGCAGCCCCTGTGTATATTATAGTGAACAGCAGCCCCTATGTGTAATATAGAGAACAGCAGTCCCTGTGTATATTATACTGAACAGCAGCCCCTGTGTGTAATATAGAGAACAGCAGTCCCTGTGTATATTATAGTGAACAGCAGCCCCTATGTGTAATATAGAGAACAGCAGTCCCTGTGGAGATTATACTGAACAGCAGCCCCTGTGTATATTATACAGAACAGCAGTCACTGTGTATATTATATAGAACAGCAGCCCCTGTGTGTATTATAGCGAACAGCGGTCCCTGTGTATATTATAGTGAACAGCAGTCCCTGTGTGTATTATAGAGAACAGCAGTCCCTGTGTGTATTATAGTAAACAGCAGTCCCTGTGTGTATTATAGTAAACAGCAGTCCCTGTGTGTATTATAGAGAACAGCAGTCCCTGTGTGTATTATAGTGAACAGCAGTCCCTGAGTATATTATCCAGAACAGCAGTCCCTGTGTGTATTATAGAGAACAGCAGTCCCTGTGTATATTATAGTGAACAGCAGTCCCTGTGTGTATTATAGTGAACAGCAGTCCCTGTGTATATTATAGTGAACAGCAGTCACTGTGTGTATTATATAGAACAGCAGCCCCTGTGTATATTATAGTGAACAGCAGCCCCTATGTGTAATATAGAGAACAGCAGTCCCTGTGTATATTATACTGAACAGCAGCCCCTGTGTGTAATATAGAGAACAGCAGTCCCTGTGTATATTATAGTGAACAGCAGCCCCTATGTGTAATATAGAGAACAGCAGTCCCTGTTTATATTATACTGAACAGCAGTCCCTGTGTATATTGTAGTGAACAGCAGTCCCTGTGTATATTATAGTGAACAGCAGTCCCTGTGTGTATTATAGTGAACAGCAGTCCCTGTGTGTATTATAGTGAACAGCAGCCCCTGTGTGTAATATAGAGAACAGCAGTCCCTGTGTATATTATACAGAACAGCAGTCACTGTGTATATTATAGAGAACAGCAGTCCTTGTGTGTATTATAGTGAACAGCAGTCCCTGTGTATATTATAGTGAACAGCAGTCCCTGTGTAGTATTATAGTAAACAGCAGTCTCTGTGTAAATTATAGAGAACAGCAGTCCCTGTGTATATTATAGTGAACAGCAGTCCCTGTGTATATTACAGAGAACAGCAGTCCCTGTGTGTATTATAGAGAACAGGACTCCCTGTGTGTATTATAGAGAACAGCAGTCCCTGTGTATATTATAGTGAACAGCAGTCCCTGTGTGTATTATAGTGAACAGCAGTCCCTGTGTATATTATAGTGAACAGGACTCCCTGTGTGTATTATAGCGAACAGCAGTCCCTGTGTGTATTATAGAGAACAGCAGTCCCTGTGTGTATTATAGTGAACAGCAGTCCCTGTGTGTATTATAGAGAACAGCAGTCCCTGTGTGTATTATAGTGAACAGCAGTCCCTGTGTGTATTATAGTGAACAGCAGTCCCTGTGTGTATTATAGAGAACAGCAGTCCCTGTGTGTATTATAGAGAACAGCAGTCCCTGTGTGTATTATAGTGAACAGCAGTCCCTGTGTGTATTATAGAGAACAGCAGTCCCTGTGTATATTATAGTGAACAGCAGTCCCTGTGTGTATTATAGAGAACAGCAGTCCCTGTGTGTATTATAGTGAACAGCAGTCCCTGTGTGTATTATAGTGAACAGCAGTCCCTGTGTGTATTATAGAGAACAGCAGTCCCTGTGTATATTATAGTGAACAGCAGTCCCTGTGTGTATTATAGTGAACAGCAGTCCCTGTGTGTATTATAGAGAACAGTAGTCCCTGTGTATATTATAGTGAGCAGCAGTCCCTGTGTGTATTATAGTGAACAGCAGTCCCTGTGTGTATTATAGAGAACAGCAGTCCCTGTGTATATTATAGTGAACAGCAGTCCCTGTGTGTATTATAGTGAACAGCAGTCCCTGTATATAATATAGTGAACAGCAGTCCCTGTGTGTATTATAGAGAACAGCAGTCCCTGTGTGTATTATAGAGAACAGCAGTCCCTGCGTATATTATAGAGAACAGCAGTCCCTGTGTATATTATAGAGAACAGCAGTCCCTGTGTATATTATAGTGAACAGCAGTCCCTGTGTGTATTATAGAGAACAGCAGTCCCTGTGTGTATTATAGTGAACAGCAGTCCCTGTGTGTATTATAGTGAACAGCAGTCCCTGTGTGTATTATAGAGACAGCAGTCCCTGTGTGTATTATAGTGAACAGCAGTCCCTGTGTGTATTATAGAGACAGCAGTCCCTGTGTGTATTATAGTGAACAGCAGTCCCTGTGTATATTATAGAGAACAGCAGTCCCTGTGTGTATTATAGAGAACAGCAGTCCCTGTGTATATTGTACAGAACAGTAGTCCATGTGTATATTATAGAGAACAGCAGTCCCTGTGTATATTATAGTGAACAGCAGTCCCTGTGTATATTATAGAGAACAGCAGTCCCTGTGTATATTATAGTGAACAGCAGTCCCTGTGTATATTATAGTGAACAGCAGTCCCTGTGTGTATTATAGTGAACAGCAGTCCCTGTGTATATTATAGAGAACAGCAGTCCCTGTGTATATTATAGTGAACAGCAGTCCCTGTGTGTATTATAGAGACAGCAGTCCCTGTGTGTATTATAGTGAACAGCAGTCCCTGTGTGTATTATAGTGAACAGCAGTCCCTGTGTGTATTATAGAGAACAGCAGTCCCTGTGTGTATTATAGTGAACAGCAGTCCCTGTGTGTATTATAGTGAACAGCTGTACCTGTGTGTATTATAGAGACAGCAGTCCCTGTGTGTATTATAGTGAACAGCAGTCCCTGTGTATATTATAGAGAACAGCAGTCCCTGTGTGTATTATAGTGAACAGCAGTCCCTGTGTGTATTATAGTGAACAGCAGTCCCTGTGTATATTATAGTGAACAGGACTCCCTGTGTGTATTATAGTGAACAGCAGTCCCTGTGTGTATTATAGAGAACAGGACTCCCTGTGTGTATTATAGAGAACAGCAGTCCCTGTGTATATTATAGTGAACAGCAGTCCCTGTGTGTATTATAGTGAACAGCAGTCCCTGTATATAATATAGTGAACAGCAGTCCCTGTGTATCTTATAGAGAACAGCAGTCCCTGTGTGTATTATAGTGAACATCAGTCCCTGTGTATATTATAGTGAACAGCAGTCCCTGTGTATATTATAGAGAACAGCAGTCCCTGTGTGTATTATAGTGAACAGCAGTCCCTGTGTATATTATAGTGAACAGCAGTCCCTGTGTGTATTATAGTGAACAGCAGTCCCTGTGTGTATTATAGTGAACAGCAGTCCCTGTGTGTATTATAGTGAACAGCAGTCCCTGTGTGTATTATAGAGAACAGCAGTCCCTGTGTGTATTATAGAGAACAGCAGTCCCTGTGTATATTATAGAGAACAGCAGTCCCTGTGTGTATTATAGTGAACAGCAGTCCCTGTGTATATTATAGAGAACAGCAGTCCCTGTGTATATTATAGTGAACAGCAGTCCCTGTGTGTATTATAGAGAACAGCAGTCCCTGTGTGTATTATAGTGAACAGCAGTCCCTGTGTGTATTATAGAGAACAGCAGTCCCTGTGTGTATTATAGTGAACAGCAGTCCCTGTGTGTATTATAGTGAACAGCAGTCCCTGTGTATATTATAGAGAACAGCAGTCCCTGTGTATATTATAGAGAACAGCAGTCCCTGTGTATATTATAGTGAACAGCAGTCCCTGTGTATATTATAGAGAACAGCAGTCCCTGTGTATATTATAGTGAACAGCAGTCCCTGTGTGTATTATAGAGAACAGCAGTCCCTGTGTGTATTATAGTGAACAGCAGTCCCTGTGTGTATTATAGTGAACAGCAGTCCCTGTGTATATTATAGAGAACAGCAGTCCCTGTGTATATTATAGTGAACAGCAGTCCCTGTGTATATTATAGAGAACAGCAGTCCCTGTGTATATTATAGTGAACAGCAGTCCCTGTGTATATTATAGAGAACAGCAGTCCCTGTGTATATTATAGTGAACAGCAGTCCCTGTGTATATTATAGTGAACAGCAGTCCGTGTGTGTATTATAGTGAACAGCAGTCCTTGCTGAGCGTGTTCACTGAGGCAGTGGGACAGTTTGTATCCCCGGATCGTGGCGCTGGTGTCTAGGACCTTTCCTTTCATGGTCTGACTGTGTGGGGCAGTTACCTGATCAGACTGTGACTCAGTGTTCCCCTATCTTCGCCGTCGCCCCCAGACCTGATTGATCGGGAACTGTCCAGTGTGGACCGGTCTGTTTCACCCAGTTTTTCCGATGCCTGGCTCAGCGTTGGGAACTCTGCCCATCTCGCAGGACCTTCTCCTCGGTGTCACACCTGATTGGTTGGTTATTTCAGAGGGATGTGAAAGATTTCATCACATCACTGTGGGATCCTTCGGGAACCCACCGACTCCCACAGCTACCTGGATTACACCTCTTCCCACCCAACCCCTGCAAAAATGCCATCCCGTATTCCCAATTCCTCCGCCTCCACCGTATCTGCTCCCAAGGGGACCAGTTCCACCCCAGAACACACCAGATGGCCTCCAACACACCTTATCCCATGTCGCACACCTCCGCCCTCAGACCCCACCCCTCCAACCGTAATAAGGACAGAACGCCCCTGGTGCTCATCTTCCACCCTACAAACCTTCGCATAAACCAAATCATCCGCCGACATTTCTGCCACTTCCAAACAGACCCCACCACCAGGGATATATTTCCCTCCCCACCCCTTTCCGCCTTCCGCAAAGACCGTTCCCTCCGTGACTACCTGGTCAGGTCCACACCCCCCTACGACCCACCCTCCCATTCTGGCACCTTCCCCTGCCACCACAGGAACTGTAAAACCTGTGCCCACACCTCCTCCCTCACCTCTATCCAAGGCCCTAAAGGAGCCTTCCACATCCATCAAAGTTTTACCTGCACATCCACTAATATCATTTATTGTATCCGTTGCTCCCGATGTGGTCTCCTCTATATTGGGGAGACTGGGCGCCTCCTAGCAGAGCGCTTTAGGGAACATCTCCGAGACACCTGCACCAATCAATCACACCACCCCGTGGCCCAACATTTCAACTCCCCCTCCCACTCTGCCGAGGACATGGAGGTCCTGGGCCTCCTTCACCGCCGCTCCCTCACCACCAGACGCCTGGAGGAAGAACGCCTCATCTTCCGCCTCGGAACACTTCAACCCCAGGGCATCAATGTGGACTTCAACAGCTTCCTCATTTCCCCTTCCCCCACCTCATCCTAGTTCCAACCTTCCAGCTCAGCACCGTCCCCATGACCTGTCCTACCTGCCTATCCCCCTCCCCTCTGACCTATCACCTCCACCCCAACCCCATTCACCTATTGTACTCTTAGCTACCTTCTCCCCAACCCTACCCCCTTCCCATTTATCTCTCCACCCTGGACGCTCCCAGCCTGTATTCCTGATGAAGGGCTTTTGCCCGAAATGTTGATTTCCCTGCTCCTCGGATGCTGCCTGACCTGCTGTGTTTTTCCAGCACCACACTCTCTGATCTATACGAGGGTGGGAAAGGTCGATTTCCTTCCCAGACTGTCAGCACTAACCACAAGGAGTCTGTCTGACAGACTGGCCTTAATGCTCATATCTATTCAAATATACGGGGGTTGGGGGTGGGGGTCTGGAAACTCTGATCTCGACAACATCACCGGGGTCTCGGAATTACAGAGCCAGCAACAACACCACTGGCTTATACCCCTCTCCCTCTCCGTCCTCCCCCAGCCTCCCTCTCCCCCCTCACCCCCTCTCTCTCTCCCCCTCTCTCTTCCTCTCCCAATCTCTCTCCCCGCTCTCTTCCCCCCTCTCTCCTTCTCCCCCTCTATCTACCCCCTCTCTCTCCTTCTCCCCCCCTCCCTCTCCCACTCCCCTCTCTCCCTGTCCCCCTCCCTCTCTCTCTCTCCCCCTCTCCCCTCTCTCTCCCTCCCTCTCCTTCTCCCCCTCTCCCTCCCTCTCCCTCTCTCTCCCTCTCCTCCTCCCTCTCTCTCTCTCCCTCTCCCCTCTCTCTTTCCCTCTCTTTCCTTCTCCCTCTCTCTCTCCCTCTCCCTCTCCCCTCTCTCCCTCTCCCCCTCTCTCTCTCTCCCTCCCTCTCCTTCTCCCCCTCTCTCTCCCTCTCCCTCTCTCTCTCTCTCTCCCTCTCCCCCCTCTCTCTCCCTCTCTCTCTCCTTCTCCCCCTCTCTCTCCCCTCCCTCTCTCACTCCTCCCTGTCTCTCCCTCTCTCCCCTCACTAACCGAGAAACGGTGGGTGTGGGGGGGGGGGTCCAGGTGAGGTGCTGGTTCCCGTACGAGGGGAGAGGGCGTACGAGATGAAGGAGGGGGGGGCGGGGGGATCCAAATCATCTCCAACAACTGTCTCTTCACACCTTTAATATGTTCCAAGAAAACCCCTTGACAGAACAAAACAGAGTCCAGTCAGACAGCAGGAGCCCTCAACACTTGGGAAACACCTTCCACTGGCTGGTGAAAGAGCTCGCTCCCGGGGAGTAAGCGTTCGCTCCAGCCAAGCAACAACAACCAGACCCATCCAATTCCAGGAGCAGGGGCAACCTCCTCAGACCCACTGCCTTGCTGTAGCGCCACAGGCCGAGAAGGGAAGCTGAGAAAGCTGGGGAGTGTCAGCCGGGGCAACGCAGAACGGGGAGATAAATCGGGACGGCATCGCAGACCCACAGCTCACCCCCCTTCGCCAGGGGTTAAACCCTGCACCCCGCTACCCCACACCCCCCCGCCACCCCCATCCCCCAACCCCCGAGAGGTCAGAGGTGAAGCAGCAACAGGGAGAGGCAGACAGCCGATAGGGAGAGGGAGCTGAGAGTGAGGGTGGAGGCTCGGGAGGCGCTCCGGGACGGATACGAACATCTCCCGGCGTTCCCGGTCGGATCCACGGCCCACAGACTGACAGAAGGGGAGCAGCAGGAGGAGGTGTAGTTGACGCGGGTCACGTTGCCGGGGGTAACGGTCACCTGGCGACGGCCGAGGGGACGGCTTCCATCGCGGGCGAAGAGGGTCACGACCTCCGACCTTTCCTCCACGATCCCGGCCACCAGCGTCCCAGTTCCACTGGTCACAGTGTCCCCCACCAGTGTCCACCGGGGGACAGCCCTCGTGACTCAGGACGGTGCAGTGGGGCGGAGTCACATCAGTGACCTGTGGGGGAAGGGGAGGGGGTACAGTGAGCCCCCTCAGCACTGACCCTCCGACAGTGCCCACTCCCTCAGCACTGACCCTCCGACAGTGCCCACTCCCTCAGCACTGACCCTCCGACAGTGCCCACTCCCTCAGCACTGACCCTCCAACAGTGCCCACTCCCTCAGCACTTACCCTCCGACAGTGCGGCACTCCCTCAGCACTGACCCTCCGACAGGGCCCACTCCCTCAGCACTGACCCTCCGACAGTGCCCACTCCCTCAGCACTGACCCTCCGACAGTGCCCACTCCCTCAGCACTGACCCTCCGACAGTGCCCACTCCCTCAGCACTGACCCTCCAACAGTGCCCACTCCCTCAGCACTTACCCTCCGACAGTGCGGCACTCCCTCAGCACTGACCCTCCGACAGTGCCCACTCCCTCAGCACTGACCCTCCGACAGTGCCCACTCCCTCAGCACTGACCCTCCGACAGTGCGGCACTCCCTCAGCAGTGACCCTCCGAGAGTGCCCACTCCCTCAGCACTGACCCTCCGACAGTGCCCACTCCCTCAGCACTGACCCTCTGACAGTGCCCACTCCCTCAGCACTGACCCTCTGACAGTGGCCCACTCCCTCAGCACTGACCCTCCGACAGTGCCCACTCCCTCAGCACTGACCCTCCGACAGTGCCCACTCCCTCAGCACTGACCCTCTGACAGTGCCCACTCCCCTCAGCACTGACCCCTCCGACAGTGCCCACTCCCTCAGCACTGACCCTCCGACAGTGCGGCACTCCCTCAGCACTGACCCTCCGACAGTGCGGCACTCCCTCAGCACTGACCCTCCAACAGTGCCCACTCCCTCAGCACTGACCCTCCGACAGTGCCCACTCCCTCAGCACTGACCTTCCGACAGTGCCCACTCCCCCAGCACTGACCCTCCGACAGTGCCCACTCCCTCAGCACTGACCCTCCGACAGTGCCCACTCCCTCAGCACTGACCCTCCGACAGTGCCCACTCCTTCAGCACTGACCCT